>NW_006203687.1:1060776-1076679 GCF_000334495.1 Tupaia belangeri chinensis
ATATTTTTATGTAGTAACATAAGAGCTTGCCTTTTTGCCAGGACATCTGTATCAGTGCAGTGAAAGAGAGAGACATTGAACAAAAGCTCAAGCAAGTAATTAATGAGTGGGACAACAAAACATTCGCATTTGGCAGCTTTAAAACCCGTGGAGAACTCCTCTTGCGAGGAGATAGTACATCGGAAATCATCGCCAACATGGAGGACAGCTTGATGTTGCTGGGGTCTCTCCTGAGCAATAGGTAGGAGAACTAGCTGTCTTTTTCTTTATATCTGAGATCCCTTATGACAGACAGTTTAAGAAAAGACAGTGAAAAATGCATTGCAACAATACCCTCTGTTGGGTCCTTTTATTGGTTACCCAATACCCAATACAATTGATTCAATGTTGAAAATAATGTTGGTTTAATTTAGCTTTTGGCATAGTATGTGTTAACACTAGTTTTATTTAATTTTCCTCCATTCATGGGTTGTGTTTGAAGCCATTAGCTGGGCAAAATAATGCAACATGTAATTAGAGAGCTGGATTCTGGGAACATTTCTGCTTTGCTATTGACAAGCCTATCTGCAGAGCTGATGGCCCAACAGGCTCTAGAGTCCAGGAGGAATATTATTCTGAATTCCAGAGTAGAAATTCTGCTTGAAAACCCTTTGTGCCAATTTCTACGGACTAGAAACTCTTAGCTGTGTATGGGTTTTAATAGCTGAAAGTTCAAGACAGAATTATTTAATTCATGGGGAGGAGTCTAACAGAATAGATGGAGACCAGTCTAAGACTATATTTCATAATAACAGGAAATCTATCACAATGTTGCTTGTGCAAACCACAGATGTATAAATCTCATTTCCTTGGTTCATGGCTCATTCTGAAATAATATCATCTAAATACATGGTAATTGTGTAGAATGTGGATACAATCAAGACACAATTTACTATGATATTTTAGCCTGCAAATATCACTGAATTCCCCGTGTACATGTATATCAATGTTATCAATGTAGGATGAAATATCTACTTAATACTGTCTCAATAAAAATTCTTCTTTCTGTTTACCAGTATACCTAGGTGATTGAAGCAAAAATATGGTATACATACAAATATAAACATATATTCCTAAGTGTATAAGTATAACCTAGAGATTTTAACTACTAGTAATCTCAGAATTTGGTGAGTTTTAATGAACTTGGTTTCTGTTTATACTCAAAAAGAATGAAAGATGATTGGATGATGACATATCTTAGGAATGTGAAAAAGGCACATACATAAATAAAAATGATCAGTGTTCACTTTCTATCAAATGCTAGGATCTCTCTCATTTTATGGCTAAATAGTATTTCATAGTATATATGTGCTGCAGTTTTTAAATTAATTTTTCTGTTTGTGGACATTTGGATTGGTTCCATGTCTTAGTAAGTGAATAATGCTGATATAAACTTAAGTGTGCAAGTGTTTTTCAGACTGAGTGCATTCCTGTCTTTTTGGTAGGTACCCAAGAGTGGAATTGCTGAGACAGGGTGGAAAATGGCAGAGGATGGGAAATGGCAGAGATTGAGAGGGAGGGAATCAAGGGTAAAAAAGAAAGAAGTAAAACAGTTAAGAAACACAAAATAGAAAATTATTTGTTGAAGATAACAGGTATGGTAATATATTTAATTGGGCCAATATTCAGTGTATTTTAGATGGGAAAATTCATTTTGTATGCTGTAATGATATACAGTGAATGAATATAAAATAATCAGAATAAAAATTAAAAAAATAGTGTTAGTGGTGAAGAAACATTTCTTACCAATGGCTTCTAAACTAGAGTTATGTGATAAAAATTTATTCGACATATGTGTATTGAACACCTACTGTGTGCCATTTGCTCTTCCTGGTGCTAAGGATAGAACAGTGAATGTAGAGCTTCTAGTGAAGAATATTAAGGAACTCAAAGGCTTATGGAATGCAAAACAATTTGGTTAATAGCTAAGAATATGAAAATTAAAATTTTATTCACTGACATGACTAATATTTCAGACATCGAGTAGAGTTAGAAATCAATAAAGGAGTAAGAAAGAGAAGAGAAAAATAATGATATTCTCTACAATCGCTAAGGATGACATTGTCTGCAGATAATAGAGGTGCCACATTCAAAAATCGCATTTATGAGACTAGATCTCTCATGTAGAATCCCAATGTAGAAGGTTCAGGTAGTAATGGAGGCTCTGCCATGTCCTCAGGAGCTCAAACTTTGACTCACTCCTCTGCCTTTCCCAGGTGGCCCTTGTTGTCCAGACTACCCTTTCCACCCAGTGTTATTATCTATATCTCATATAGAAGAGTGGTCGAGTGGTCTCTGGGACCAGCAGATGTGTAATGGCTACACTGCTGGACTCTTATGTAGTTGACGGTGGTTCAAGTCTTGGACCCAGTGGCTTAAACTCTTGCTGGGCGTGTGTGTGCATGCCCAAGATTCTGAGAGAATAATGGAGGAGAAATGGCCATCTCCTCTGGGATATGATTTCTCGCTTTCTGTCTCTCTCTGTCTTTCTGGTGAGTGCAAATGCCCTATAGCAAAAACCCTCAAAAAAAAAAAATACTAACAACAACAACAACAACAACAACAAAAACAGAAAAGAAGAGTGGCCTCAGACGTAGCTATGTACTAGATACACTTAGGGAACTTGGAACAATCCCAACACCTGGACCACTTCCCAGATCGATTGAATCAGGCTCTGTGTGTGGGACTCAGGCAGGCACTAGGGTTCTTTAATGATTGACAGAAGATTCCAGTGCTCAGCTAAGGCTGAGAAATACTGCTGTGGAATTTAATCCTGTGACTTCATATTGCTACAGTGAAGACTGGGAAATTCAGTATTTCAGCTGGATAGGCTATGAGCCTACATAGAAATAGAGTTTTGTATATAAAGAAAAAGAACCTTGATATTTGATACAAAGTGGACAAATATGGAAGATATAATGCTAAGCAGAGCAAGCCAGACTATGAAAGAGAGTCATTGTATATCTCTGCTCAATATATACCGAATATCTATACACTGAGGCAGAAACTGAGGGATTAGAAGGTATAATAGCAGGGAGGGCAATTATAGATACTAGAGACCCTATAGGAAGGGGTGGGTAACAGGGTGAGAGGGCGGAGATCAGGGAAACAAAAAACATTTAAGGGACCAGCAGTTAGTGTAATGGCTATGTCTCTGGACTCCCACATAGCCAACCACGGTTCACGTCCTGGACCCGGTGGCTTGATGCTCACACTGGGCGTGTGTGCATGCGTGCACAAAATCCCAAGAGGAGAATGGAGGAGAAGGGATTGTGGCGTGGCTATCCCCCCCCGGGGGGTGATTCTTTCTCTCGGCTTCTCTTTGTCTGTCGGGCGAGTGCATGCGCCCTATAGCAAAACTTCTAAAAAAAAAAATTAAAAAAAATTTAAGAGACCCAAAAATGAAAAGTTATCTGTCAATGATAATATATGTGGCAATATCTTTGACTTGACTGATAAGCACTGTATTCATGCTGGGAAAAACAATTTTGTACACTGTAAAGATGTACAGTGATTAAATATAATAAATAAATAAATAAATATAAGAAAAAGGAGAAAAGGACATTGGGAGACATTTGCTGCTTCTACTACACTTTATCTATCTTCCCTTTTTTCCCCTCTGTTTTGTAGCTGTCAGGGTATACATGTAAACATGTTAAAGCCTCACATACATGCATGTACAAACATGAGTGGGTGGGACATGGGTGAGTGGGAAGCTAGAAGGAGACCCAGAAGTGAAGGGGCTAAAGAGAGTCCAAATGTTTTCAGTTTTGAAAATGGTATTAGCTGTCTAGTTGCTGTTGATAGCTCTATCATTGCTCCACAAACGTAAAAAACCAGAGACTCTCTGGAATAGGACAGAAGCTCAGTAGGGACAATATAATTCTCTTGGATGTAGCAACAGTCAGTGTTAATCTTTTTCTGATAGCAGGACTAATTAGGTCTCGCTCCTGATCTGCTCCTTGGATTCAGATTCTGACTCCTGTCTCTGTCTGTGCTCTGGATCAAAATGAAGAACGTGTGACAAACAATGCCCAATAAAGGATGATGAATTAATCACTCAATAGCAGCATTTTAAAAGCTAGCAACGTCAAAGTTGTAAACAGGTTACAAATAAAAAGTTGAAAACCTTTTTTATTTTAAAAACCACAACAGCAATATAATAAAACCCAAAACAAAATGCCAAACCTCTCTTATTTTAGGTACAACATGCCATTCAAAGCCCAGATTCAAAAGTGGGTGCAGTATCTTTCCAACTCTACAGACATCATCGAGAACTGGATGATGGTGCAGAACTTGTGGATTTATTTAGAAGCTGTCTTTGTGGGAGGAGACATTGCCAAGCAACTGCCTAAGGTTTTGAAATTTTCTGTATGATTTTATCAAGTCTTAAATTAAAGGAATATCTAAGAAATAACAATCCTATTAAAAATGCAATAATATTATAATCTCCATTGATCTCTTCCCCCCAGTTGTTTTGTTTTTCCTGTGGGTTCTGTTATTCTTCAAAGGGAGTGAGGAATTATGAAAAGGATGGGGTGATAATCAGAGTAGGAAGGCTATGAAACTGTGAGGTTAGATAAAAAATGGAGGTTTAAAAAAACAAAGAATGAGTGCCAACAAAATTGATGTGCTTGCTCAGATCGTTTGAAGGTAGCATTTGGAACAGTGTAGAATTACGGCATAGTTATCTTGACAATGGTAGTATAATTTGTTCTACTACTGACATTTAAAAATAATGCATGGTATACAATATACCCAATTATATTTGTGCTGTAAAATTGAGGGGAGGAAATTTGTGAGGGAGAAAAAAGCTCCAAAACAAAAAAGGCCTTCTCAGGATATTGAGTATATATTTTTTTCAACAAATTGTAATCATCTTACAAAGTGTGTGTGTGTGTGTGTGTGTGTGTGTGTGTGTGTGTAGTATATTTTAAGATCTTAAAGATAGTTTAACCAAAGCCAAGGATTCTTATTCAATTACATTAAATTGTTTGCAAGTTTATAACATTTTAACCATGTATTTGAGTTTTAGAAGCATGATTATGTGGACTGTTCGCTTCAGTTCAACTTTGAATTTTTCCTTTGGTTATTTTTTGGTTTAATTATAGAAGATAGTTCTGTTAACCAACTGTAAGGCAGACCATTTATTTTTTGGCTAACAGTGAAATGTATTCACAAACTACAATTTTAAGTACTGTATTTATTTATTTTTGCTTTTATATTTGTGCATGTTTTTCTTCTTGGACAGAGAAGAGTATCATTGGACTTAATAATAGAAACTCACAGAGAATGTTTAAGGAGATAAGTGGAGTTTCATGCTCTTATATTTGCTAGTATATGCTCATTGGTAACATACTAGAAAATTTAAAGGGGGAAAATAAAAATTATTCCTATACCTTCAAAATAATCTTCATTTTTCATCTTTTTCCTGAAAAAAATCTATTTAATTATTTTTTTCAAATGTTAGGGTTATACTCTGATTTTGTATCCTTATTTAAATTTATTCCCTAAATATACAACAATTCTAAGCTCAGTATAAAAATATCAAAAATCAGATAGAAAATTTAAAGTAACCCATGAAAAACTTAGGACTGTTGTTTCCTTCCAAATTATCTTCTGTTATATATTAAAATTATCTTGTGTTATATTGTCATGGTTGATTCTGCTTCTGTTTTTTCTTAACAGGGTTAAGCTAAAGATTCTTACGTAGTAAAGAGCACCATATGGTGCAAAAGGCCCGAGGAGAATTTAATTAGACTATGTGTGATATGAGGCAAATATATGCTGTATCTAGACAGGCCTCTCCCAACTGGAGGATTGGAGAGATCCTGTCATTGAGGTTGCAGAAATTCCAAGTGTACTTTGTTACCTTGTCCTTACAGGAGGCCAAGCGCTTTTCCAATATAGATAAATCCTGGGTGAAGATCATGACGCGGGCACATGAAATGCCAAACGTGGTTCAGTGTTGCGTTGGAGATGAGACCATGGGGCAGCTCTTACCACACTTGCTGGACCAGTTGGAAATATGCCAGAAATCCCTTACTGGGTAAGTTTACTGGCTGTTTGAAAGCCATCAGTATCGTAGAAGATGAAAGGCAACAGGGACACTTGGTAGCATTTGCCAAATTTGTTTTCTTTTGCTAGGACATAACTCATGTACAAAGTTGTTGTACGGATAAAACTAATAGTTGGGAGTCTGCGTTCTCTCCAAACACTAAATCCATGCTGTTGTCTGACTTAAAACTGCTTTCATAACTGGAATAACAACTTGCAGACATTTTCCTATAGGGTCCTGTTTTTTAAAATGGATGTACCTATTTTCTAATGTTCTTCTTGGATAAACACCTGCGGGACCAAAATACCTTATTATATGAAACAGAGTACAGTGTACACCGGCAGACAGCGTACATAATATCGGTCAATGCACATGGACACACACATCCTCTTAGGTGTCTGTGAGCATGACAAGTTCCAAGAGTCACTTTTTATTGTCTACTTTTCCCCTAGGGTAATTTAAATAAAACTATGCAGGTAAAAATGTCTTAATTCCCTAGAGTAATACAAATAAAACTATGCAGGTAAAAATGTCTTAAATAGTAATTTTAATTAATTATTATTATTTTTTTTTTAGTTTTGATATAGGATGCATGTACACCAGAGAGAGACAGAGAGAAAGAGAGGGGGGAAAATGAGGAGTGAAACCCCCTCACAGAAGGGTATTGTCATGTCACAGTCCCTTCTTGTTCATTCTTTTCTTAGGATTTGGGCATGCACACATACTTGCCTAGTATGTTTTTCAAGCCACCGGGTCTGGGATGTAAACCATGCGGTCGGCCATGTGGAATCCAGGTGTTTTAACCACCATGCCACCTGATTAACCTGAGTGATGTTTTCAATATTGGCAGACATGCTTATTCTGAGCATTTAACCTAAGTGATGAGATCTCTTTGGCCAGATCTGGGAGAGGGACAACCTCTCTCTCTGAATACATCTTAACATCCTCATGACCTACAATAGTGTTGTGTGAATAGTCACCTTGTACTGTTCGAAGGAGCCCAGGTCACCCAAGACATGCTTTCCTCATAGAGTGACTGTGCTTCAAATGATGCTTAAAAAGAAAAAGATTTCTGTAAATTAAATAGAGGAGTTTATCAATTTGACACCCCCCCCCAAAAAAAATCACAAAGTTGAAAATGAGAAAAATATCAACACGACACTATGTAAGTAAAAGGGATTAGTTATTTATTCTTGACTAACCAAAAATAGTTTTGTGATGGCTACTGAAAAATAATAGGTTAATGAGAGAGTTATGTCAAAGGATAACAAGGACTAGTAAACATGGTAAAATTGGTGCTGAAAAAATGTACTACCGTCTCATATTTAGAGACTAAAGGCTATGATGATCAGTTAGCCTGACCATGGCCTGACCAGTGTTTTAGGCACTAATGATTATTCCTGGCTGTAGACTTGACATAATGATCTTGCAGTCAACCACCAAGGCCAGGCCACAGAGAAAGAAGAATGGAGTTAGAATGCCTCTCTGTTGCCAGGGCCCTTAAGGATGGAAGGCCTGAAGGGCCGGAATCACTGGACCATCATGCAAGTTCAGTCACCACTGAAATCCTTGCTGAGCTACATACTTCTGGCCTATCAGGAGCTGGGTTCTTACTGTCCTCTCCCTTTTTGCCTCCTACTTGCCGTCACAGATACACACACCCCCCATCATCTATTTCTCTTTCCTCTTCAATCCTTTCTTTTTACCATAGACATACTCTGCTCTATCACTAGATATATTCACATGTCCAGCATATCCAGGGAGATTCTCTTTTAAGATAGAATTTCAGGAATGGAGTTTTTCTTTACATGACACAGCTCTGGGCTTGCAAACCAAAACAAACCAAACCAAAAAACAAAATCAGGGCTGACTTTGTGGTGTAGAGGTAATTTGCTCCCCAGGAGAACCTGGGTCTCATGTGTTGACTATGGGTCATATCCCCAGTCTGGTCAGCCTGAAAACACACAGAGCACACACCTGAGTGCCTGAGACCCAGTGGGCTGGAGAAAGGATATCATGGCATGACCAGACTGTGTGGAGGGTGCTGTTCTCTCTCACACATGTGCATGCATATGACCTATCACAAATAAAGAAAACAATTACAAGCAAAAAACAAAACCCAAATCTACCTTTGTCTATTTTATCCTACTCCTTACAAAGGAAGTACAAGATTTTCCAGACTAAACAAAGTGTACACGTTAAACTTAGGGAAAATGAAATCCTGTCATCAATTCTGAAAGAAAATAATTTCTTCTCCAGAATATGGACTGTTATTGGACAAAACTCTGAACAAATCAAAAAACCCAAAATGTAGAAAACTCATGTGAGAACAGCAAATGTCCACACAATCATTCCTCCTTTTTCCCATCTAGGTTAATTTATTCCTAGAAATGTTGGCTTTGTGTGTTTATAAAATTTTATATTTTCCTTCCCTGTTTAGATACTTGGAGAAAAAACGGCTTTGCTTTCCTCGGTTCTTCTTTGTTTCGGATCCTGCCCTTCTGGAGATTCTGGGGCAGGCGTCTGACTCCCACACCATACAAGCCCATTTGCTGAATGTGTTTGACAATATTAAAACTGTCAAGTTCCATGAAAAGGTTTGCCTACTTCTCATTACTGGCCAGCAATTGCCATCCCTTAGAACCTCAACTATCTTTATTAAATAGTTTCTGGAACTGGATTACAAAAGGTTACTTCCCAATCCATGAACCCTTGGTCAAACGTCGGGGCCCAACCTACTTTCAGAAATGTGTGATTTCCTAAGTATTTGTGTAGATTTGAAGAAAAAAATGATAGTTTAAATATGAATAAGAATTGTATGTATCATTCATGGTTTTTTTATACCAAGTTAGCTTCTTAGAAATCCAACTAGACAAAGAAACCAATTGCTTATAAAATAGTGCCTGACGAAGCAGAATTGTCAGCTATTTGGTGTCTTAGTCAGGTTTCAAAAATTTCCAGCTTGCTGTATTACAACATCTTTTTTTAACACTCCCAACTTGTTTCCAGAATCATAGAGTTGTATGGGACCCAAAAGAGGTCATTCAATTTGAGGGAGACTATACTTACATAGCTGCCAAAAGAGATTGTCTAATCCATCCCTTCACCCAAAATTTCCTAGGAGAGTAATTCTTCTTGTTTGCTCTTGTATTCATTTCTCCTCTGGTGCTTCTTGATTTTTCAGTAACATTTAACATTCATTTTTTTTAAATCCTGGTGTGCAGTATACTGAGAAACGTCCATGTGCTAGCTGTCATGCTTAACAGTGGGAATATCCCAGCCTTGGGGAGATCGTGTTCTGGTGGAGGAGACAGAGAAGCAGACGAACAGTCTACAGAGTACATTTAGTGCAGTGGTAGAGTTACTCTATGGTAAGCAGTTAGGGACAGTTAAGGTCAAGTCTTGCTACATGTCCAACATGATCCTGGTCCGGGGGTTCCCAGGAAGACTGTGTTAGAGGCAACACTGAAGTTGTTTCACACAGTACAATATTCACAAGCAATCCTATGGTTGTTTCACACAGTGTAATATTCACACTCAATCCCAGATCACCTTGTTGATAATTTTGGATGTATATTTTTATTGTGCTTCTACGAAGCACAAAGGATATGCAGGTGTCCATCATGGTCCAAGAGTGAGGCTTTTCATTGTCTCAGGCTGTCTGTTGAAGATGATTTAAGCTTCCTTCTTGCTGAGTAAATGCCCACAGAGTTTTAGCCTCTGTTTATAACAATTCTCAGGACAGTGTTTCTTTTTTCTTTTTTTTGTTGCTCCTGCCATAAGTTGTCTACAATGAGGGGCAGATCCTGATTTTGTGAGTTCTAAACCTTATAATATCGTAAATCTATATTTATATTCAGGACCTTGGGAAGGGTTCAAGTAAGTCAGGGGCCCTGAAACTTAAGACTCAGTAGCTTCTTTGTGAATCACATCTGTCTACAAGTGAGGAGGATTTTCTTTAGTTTTGTTGCCCCTGCCATAAGTTGTCTACAATGAGGGTCAGATCCTGATTTTGTGAGTTCTAAACCTTATAATATCGTAAATCTATATTTATATTCAGGACCTTGGGAAGGGTTCAAGTAAGTCAGGGGCCCTGAAACTTAAGACTCAGTAGCTTCTTTGTGAATCACATCTGTCTACAAGTGAGGAGGATTTTCTTTAGTACAATGCTCAATCTGAACCCAAAAGAGCAATGTTCCATTTGACCAAAGAAGAGAAACAACAACAAACATCTGTATTGACTTTAGAGTTTGTGATATTTTCTTTAATGGTCATGAATAGCCCATGAGTTGTATAGGACAGGCATGAGTAAGCATGGTTTCTTAAAAAATATGCTATAGGGTATTTGTGCTTACCAGAGAAAGACCAAAGAAGAAAAGAAAAAGAAACTGAGAAAACAGCTCCAATGGGGGATGACTATGCTGCAGTCCCATCTCCTCCATTCTCATCTCATGATTTTAGGCATGCAGGCACAGGCACCCAGCCTACTTTTTAAGCTGCTTGGTCTAGGACTTTAACTGGAGCTGGTTGTGTGGGATCTAATTGCCTTAACCACCAGGCCACAGCTGCCCCCAGGCATTGTTTTTAATGAATAATTATAGGCAAGAAACTTAGTCTCCGCGATGGCATACTGCATGGTCAGTGGATGGAAGAGGGCCATTGGAACCTATATCTTATCACTTCCAATATATGCTCTTCTCATTGAGGCAGGCTGCATGGAAACTGAGCAAAATGCCTAGAATAGGAGCTGGGCTTGAATTAAAAAACCTTATGAGCCACCAAGAAATCCTGAAAAGACTACTATATTTGGTACAGAATTGGAATTACCTTGTACAGTTTGCACTGATAATATTATGTAGGTCATTTTTAATGTCAACTTGATAATTTTGTGGTTTGGAACAACTATGACATCTCTTAGAGAGTCCCATTTCATTTAAGAAACTTCAGAGATTTT
Organism: Tupaia belangeri chinensis; assembly: GCF_000334495.1. Classification (NCBI taxonomy): domain Eukaryota; kingdom Metazoa; phylum Chordata; class Mammalia; order Scandentia; family Tupaiidae; genus Tupaia; species Tupaia belangeri. The sequence goes on from NW_006203687.1 coordinate 1,071,828, forward strand.
TTTTCATATCACATTGGTATTAAATATTTCTTTTAGAAAATAAGTTTTTCTGCTTAGAGTATAGACTATTTAGAATTGATTTAGCATTCCCTTTTAGATTTCATGACTACTTTTTATTGATTTAAGCATTGGTTTTATATCATATCTTGCCTTATGATTTATAATCTGCAGCTTAATTTAAAAAATATTTAATTTTATTTATCATTATTATTATTTTTAATCTGTTATAGGAAATGTACATTCATGAGAGAGAGAGAGAGAGAGAGAGAGAGAGAGAGAGAGAGAGAGAAAATGAGAAAGCAAGATGATGAGTCCAGGACTTGAACCATAGTCAGTCATGTGAGAGTCCAGTGCCTTAACTATCACATCCCCTCTGGCCCCATGTAGCTTAATTTATTGTGGGGTGTGTCACATTGATGAAATGGGAATGGAGGAAAAGCCAAAAAAATTACTTTTCTTTTTTTATAACTGTGAAATTATTTTTTTAAAATTTTGCTTATTTCTAACATAGATCTATGATCGAATTCTGTCAATTTCCTCTCGAGAGGGTGAGACAATTGAATTGGCTAAACCTGTGATGGCAGAAGGCAATGTGGAAGTTTGGCTTAATTCTCTCCTGGAGGAATCTCAGTCCTCATTACATCTTGTGATTCGCCAGGCAGCTGCAAATATTCAAGAAACAGGTTTCCAACTGATTGAATTTCTTTCTTCTTTCCCTGCTCAGGTCAGTGTATTGAAATTGGAAAGTATTTTTATACATTAGTCATCTTAAATCTCAGACATTTACCTATTGTAAGCTTTATAAGTGGCTATAATTTAACTCTGGCCAAATACTAAGATTTTCTTAAGGGATCATTAAATATAGATAAGCTTAAAGATTTCAACAACAGATTATTGGTCATATACACATGTATTTAAGTTTTTATCTGTTTCATAGAGATATTCACTCTATTTTATAAGTTAAAAGAATTTTTTTTTCCTACTTAACGTTCTATGTAACAAGATACATAAATTTTAAAAACGCACTGAGTGGATACTTTTCTAGAACAACAAAAAAAGTGTTTTACCATTAAAATACAGGAAATACTATTTTCGTAGTGATTGTGATCAATAATGATTTTGGAGTATCTACTGTGTGTGAACACTGAGCTAATGTGAATAAAGCAAGTTTAAGACACAACCCTTTTTTTTTTCTTTGCTGGGGGGTACATGAACTTGCTAGAGAGACTGGGGTGGGTAGGAGGAGTGAGAAAGCACCCCACATGGGGATTGATCATGCCATAATACCTTCTCCAGCTCTCCCTCCTTTCAGAATTTTGAGCATGCACTCACCTGTACTTGGCATGTTTACAAGCTGCTGGGTCCCAGATTTGAACCATGTGGTCGGCCATGTGGAATCCAGCTCACATAATCATCAGGCCATGGGCTGGCTTCATATTCTTTATTTTTAAAATGAATTTTTGTTGATTTCTTCCATGAGAGAAAAAGAGTGAGGAAGACGGTGGGGGAGAGAGGTTTGAGCATGCACTCACCTGTACCTGGCATGTTTACAAGCTGCTGGGTCCCAGATTTGAACCATGTGGTCGGCCATGTGGAATCCAGCTCACATAATCATCAGGCCATGGGCTGGCATCATATTCTTTATTTTTAAAATGAATTTTTGTTGATTTCTTCCATGAGAGAAAAAGAGTGAGGAAGACGGTGGGGGAGAGAGGAGCAGATAGGTACCCATCACAGAGTCCCCACATTGCAATGCACCCCAGTCTTGGCCAGCCAGGTTGTGGGCACATGTACCTGCTGTGCACAGGGAGGCCTCGAGACACAAACCTGGGGCCTTCCCACTTGGCCTCAGCATTATGGAATATTGTGTCCCTTCTGTGCTACTGTGGCTAGCTAAGACACTCACACACACACACACACACACACACACATACATTACTGGCTGGATTTTAATCTCTAAGTAACTTAAATATCTATCTAGGGAGAAATGTGATAATAAGTTAAAATTATAAGAAAATATTATAGACACATCATGGGGCTCTAAGTATTTAATCCAGATGAACAGTATGAATAGGGTTTCTGCAGGTTACTAAACAAGGTTTCCAGTTGATCTAATCAAGGCTTTATATTTGCATAATATGTACTATTCATTATGCTATAATTTCTATTTACACATATAAATGTGTTGTACATGCTCATAAAGTCTTTTTTAATTCCCATAAGGTGGGATTATTAGGAATTCAAATGATATGGACACGGGATTCAGAAGAAGCCCTTAGAAATGCCAAGTTGGATAAAAAAGTCATGCAGAAAACCAACCAGTCTTTCCTGGAGCTTCTAAACACACTGATAGCCATCACAACGAAGGACTTGACTTCTGTGGAGCGGGTGAAATATGAGACTTTGATTACCATTCACGTGCACCAAAGAGATATCTTCGATGACCTGGTAAATTCTTTATAAATGTGGTGGCATATGTAGAAAAGCAAATACTGGCCACTCTGTTTACTGGCTGGAGTTAGTTTGACTGAATTGAAGGAAAAGGTTAAATTCAGGCAAAGAACCATCTTCATGATCAGTGATTGTCAAATTTTCAATCTTTAACTAAAATTTCAGTCCCATTCAGATGATCTATACTGTGTTATTGAGGCAATTAAGCCTTATTTGATGAATCTAGCATTAAAATACATGATTATTTTAATGTTGAAATGTCAAGTAGCATCCTAAACAGCTTTCCTTTGATTGTACTCCTTTTGTTAATTGAAGTTCACTAGTTTCCCGTTACAAATGATGTCACATCACTAGGAGAGTGGTTTAGAACTTCCTTTAAGGCTTTTGATAAATCACATCCTTAACAAGTTTTGCTCCACTTTACATCAATGATTGCAAATGGTCTTTCTTAATATAGCTTGTGACATTCAGGTGTCGTGCAGAGTTTTGCCTTTGAAGAGAGAATGGGGTGCAGAGAGAGCGTTCCGTAGCTATAGAAAATGGGATATGTGACAAGAAAGGAAATTTGTCCTTTACTATAAAGTACAACATTAGATAAGAGGCAAGAAGCTCTTATTTTCATAATAATCTTCTGGATTGTGTCTCACCCCATTATGTAAAAATGATTATGAAAGATTGGTCCTGATGTAATGAAAATGAAAGCAGCACATTCAAGCTATTGTGTGCTAATCTCTTCTTGGTACTAAGCACTCTGTTTGCCTTTCTGAGAAATATCAGGCTGTGGGTAATTTTAGGTTTTTTTTTTTTTTTTCAGAGATTTTTGCTATAGGGTGCATGCACTTGCTGGAGAGACAGAGAGAGACGGAGAGACAGAAAGGGAGAAATCACCCCCAGGGAGGGATGGCCATGCCACAATCTTTTCTCCCCTATATCCACTCAGGAGATTGTTGGTACACACTCATGCACCCAGTGTGAGTTTTTAAAACTTTTTTAAAAATAATTTTATTTCCATTTATCCTATACATATAATCATATATGTCACTTAGCTTCAAAGTGAATATTCTAACATGTATACATTTCTCACCAATCCAGCTGAGATTACTATACACATTATCTTCAACAGATAATAACCCTTTATTTGTCCCATAATGCCTTGCTTCTCTATATTTCTCCTAAATGTCCTTCCTCAGACTCTTCTCCTTCTCCTACCCTCTTCCCACATGGTGTGAGTTTTAAGTCACCAGATCTGGAACTCAAACCGTGGTCGACTCATGGGGGTAGTAACCATTACAGTATCTGCTGGTCCCTAGATTTTTTTTTTTTTTTTTTTAAGATTTAAAAATCTTTTTTACATTAAAACTCAGGCCAGGCCTAGGACTCATACTGTGGTCGACTATGTGGGAGTCCAGCAATGTAACCATTAAGCCATCTGCTCATCCCCTACAGATTATATTTTATGGTGAGAACTATGGAATTGGGAATTTAAGGGTAAAAATGAAGAAATAAATATCTTAGTAATGAAATACATAATGCCATTTAAATTGGAGAGGTGTAATTAGGGATTTCTCTTGAATTTTTCTGTTTTCCTGTCTTCTGGAGTTTCTTTCTGTTGATCAGTAAACAAATGGGTTGGATAATCATAGAGTGGACATCTCTGAACTAGTTGGGTGGTCTTTGAGTTTCATTTACTTCATTTTATGATCTACTCCAATGCTAAATATCTATTTAATAAATGGTTCTTGTCTCATTTTCAACATATACCTTTTGCATTTCAGTGTCACATGCATATCAAGAGCCCTATGGACTTTGAGTGGCTGAAGCAGTGCAGATTTTATTTTAATGAAGATTCTGACAAGATGATGATTCACATCACAGATGTGGCTTTCATATACCAGAATGAATTTCTAGGCTGCACTGACAGGCTTGTCATAACTCCACTCACAGACAGGTGATGGCAGTACCCTGTGATTCCAATCCTCCAACCCTGCCACTTTTTTCCTCTCAAGTTGCTCCAGGGAATTTTGCTTAATGTATCTTCAGGGTTTAGAGACTCTTTTATATAGAAATCTTTGAAATGTAGTATTTTTAGCTTTACACCTGTGTCTTCACATGGGGTGTAGGTTTTTGACTGAAACAGACTGCTTTCTTTGCCTTTAGTCTTATAGAGGTAAAGTTTAAATGCCTTCATTGAATGGGTAAGAAAGGGAATTAATTGTGGGTGTCATGTGCAAATCACAGTGGACCTTGAGAGTGGCTTTAGTCATTACAGAGAGGCAGTGTGTGTATGTGTGTGTGTGTGTGTGTGTGTGTATACATTTATATATATATATATTTATATACATTTATATATATATATATATATATATATATATATATATATTTAAAGAAGGACAGAAATTGA
>NW_006203687.1:1076974-1103439 GCF_000334495.1 Tupaia belangeri chinensis
TTTTTTTGCCATCCTTGATTCCCTATCCCTCACCCTCTGCTATGTCCCACCCTCCTCCCACATTGTCTCTGGTATCCATGGAATATCTTATTCTAATTTAACTATGTTGTCTATGTTGTATAAGCCACATTGTATATTCTCTGTCCAGTGATGCACTAAGTACTTAGGTTCAAATGGTTTGATTCAATCATTCCACATTGTATGCATACAGTAAAACATCACATTGTACCCCATAATCAGTCTTTGGCCTCAGTGAAAGTTGAAGCTGAACCTCAATTGTTATCACAGAGTGAACCTCTGAGCTATAGCATTAAAGATGTTATCAGAGGGGACTTAAGTTTGATGTTAGAACATGACTGTCTGCTAGGATTGGCCCTTCCACTCATTCTCAATATATGAGGTGTTCTCTTTCAACCAAGCATGGAAGAATAGCAAGAGCTGTGTGTGTGTGTGTGTGTGTGTGTGTGTGAGAGTGATCTCTCACATTTTCTTATCCTTATATTCTTTCTTATGTTTAGATTGAAAGTGGTTTATAGTGGATGCTATTACATGGCCTTCTAGAATTTTTTCTTTTTGTTTTGAAGTGGGGAAAGGAATAATCAAATAAGCCAGACAACAGATAGACAAATACCATATGATCTCATGTATATGCAGGATCTAAAAATGTCAAACTTAAAGAAGAGTGTGGAATGGTATTACTGAAAGCTAGGGGATGAAGGGGTGGGCAGGGAAGGGGATTTATTAATCAAAAGGTAAGAAGTTTCAGATAGAAAGAATGCTTTCTGAGATCCATTGCACAGGTAAATGACCATAGTCAATAATAATGTATATTTCAAAATTAGAGACTAAATCTCAGATGTCTTACCATATAAAAATGACAGATGAGAAGATAACTATGTTAATTACTTGATTTAATAGTGTCACATAATAAAATACCACATTGTATTCTTTAAGTATATATAATTATGACTTGTGAACTAAAAATAATATTAATTTAGGCCAGCAAGTGGCATAGTGGGTTAAGCAGATTAAGATGTTAGATTCCATGTGGTCAACTGTGGTTTGAGTCCTGGACCTGGAGGCTTGAAAGCCACACCAGGAGCATGTGCGTGCATGCCCAAAATCCTGAGAGAAAAATAGAGGAGAAGTGATTGTGGTGTGGCTATTCTCTGTGGGGGGTGATTTTTTACTTCTCCTCCTTCCTTGTCTCTGTTTTTATCCAGTGAGTGCATGCACACACACACAGAATCTTTAAAATTTAATGAATAAAATGTGAAGGATTCTCAAATAGGAATTTTTTAAAAACTACTTCTGCAGTTACTCACACTTGCTCTTGCAAACCTCCAACATTTTCTTCCCACCTTCTCTCTTCAGCAAGGGACTCATTTCCCAATGTACTGAGTAGATGAGGTCACAGGAAAGACCATGAGCTTATCTCCCATGTCGGGTCCATGAAACAGGCACGTGCCATCATGCAGACTATTTCTCTCCTGATTTTCTGGATGGACCGTCTGCATTGCCATTCGCTTGGCCCCTGTTCCAGCTTCTTAGGGCTGTCACAATTCTTGATAGTAACCTCCTTCTTCATCTTGAAAGCCAACAACAATGAATTGAATGAGCACCTTTCAGTGTTTTCTTCTTATTTCATCTCATCTGTCTGACTCCTCTTCTGACTCTCTCTTCTTTGAAGGACACATGTGATTACATTAGGCTCAGCAGATGATCTCCCCAACTTAAGGTCCTTAACATTAATTACATCTGAGAGTCCCTTTAGCTACAACAGGTAGCATGTTCACAGGCATTAGTACCTGACCATACTTGGGGGCAGTTATCCTAACTTTGTGCATGCTTCCTTTTCATTACTTTGACAAAGCAGCTCTTACAAAAGGTGCCCAGACTTTCAGGTTGCTAAATCCATCTTTTATTCTGGCTCTCATTTTCCCTGACCCATTGGCATAATTGGTTGATCTCTCCCTCTTTTTATTTGTTTCCAAAGATTTATTTCTGTCTTCAAGTTCAACCTTAGGAAAACTAGTGATTCATGGATCCAAGATGAAAAGGCTCAGAAAATAAATTCTTTGTTCTTTTATTTTGTGTCTATGTGGATGACTAATGGACAGAGGGATAGGCAGTCAGCCTGTCCTGGTGCTGCAATCCACTTCCAGCCGTCAGTCAGGCCCAGATCATGGATGAGTATGTACCTGGAACACTCAGGGAGGTCTTTGGACTTGAACAAGGACCCACATGGGCTTGCTTCCCAGAGAGCTGCATCTCACTGTTGTGCCACCATCTGGTCTTTCAAAATCCTTTTGCATTTTCACATAGAGTTTTCATAGTTTACCAACTTATCTGCAGCTTGATTATTTCACTGTATTCCTTATCTTGTACATCTTTTAATATAAAAAAGTAACCATTTTAAAAGTGAAACAAGTATTTGTGTAAGTGAAAGCGATTCTACAATTTGTTTTAGACTGTTTCACCTTAACTACTCACTTGCTTGTTTTTCTTTAACTCGATTCAGCGTGAAGTGAGTCATGAAATTTCTCTGGTCTTTAGGATTCCTTTGCAAGATTTAATGCTATTTTCAAAAGAAAATTCCTCACTATAGTTAATACTTTACAAAAGTCAAGTGCTGGAGGCACTGACATGTTTGTGGTCAGTCTTTTGCTGACTGACCATGGAAATTCAACAATGGTGGCAGCTCTTTGGACCCTGGGAAGCTCAACATCATGTGGGCAGAGCTGCAGATATTTCAGATGTAAAAATGACCATTATAACATTATAACATCTTATAGTGTCTTTCTCTAAAAGCTCATGAGGTTTATAATGGCCATTCTACTTCTGCGTGTATATAGAGAAAATTGGAATTGTTCTCATTACCGCTGTCACTTAAGACAAATGGGCAGAGGAAATAGAGGACTGACAGACATCTCATCTGTTAGATAACAAATGTAGACAAGTCTAATAACAGCAGACATATAACTTCTGTGAATTAGACCTACATGTTGACTATTCAACTCTGCCCTTAGCACTGTGTAGTCTTGGGCAAGACACCTAACCTCCCTGATTCCCTTTCTTTGAAATTATGTAGGCTGGAGGTAATTTTTTTATTTTATTTTATTTATTTATTTATTTTTAGGTTGGAGGTAATGTTAATAGCCAGTGTAGAACAAATGTTAGTCGTTATTATGATTTTCTCTATCACTGTTCTTTTCTTAATCATTAGGAACATTCTTTTACGGGACCAGCAGTTAGCCTAATGGCTATGTCGCTGGACTCCCATGTAGTCGACCGCAGTTTGAGTCCCCAACCTGGTGGCTTAAACTCATGCCAGGCACGTGTGTGTGCATGCCCAAGATCTCGAGGAGGATGGAGGAAAAGGGATTGCGGTGTGGCCATCCCACCTGGGGGGGTGATTTCTTGCTTTCTGTCTCTGTCTCTCTCTGTCTTTCTGGCGAGCGCATGCACCCTATAGCAAAAAACCTCTCAAAAAAGGAAAAAGAAAAAAAGAGAACGTTCTTTTGCAGCATCTTCTTTTGTTATTCTTTAAGTATGCCTGACAATCAGAGTCTGTAATGAAACCAAGTTCTCAACAAGGAAAAATACCTTGCTTATGCACATACCAAGGCCTTAGAAAGCTTTTCAGCATTTCAGAATCAATAGGAGTTGGAACTACTTCTGGGTTATGTGTGACAAAATGCATCTAGAGTGTTAGAATACTCACTGCTAATGTTGGGGACAGATTTGGTTAAATCAAGGGCTAACGAGCCCAGGGTCATGGGGTCGGTGGCTGTTCATTTGGCGCTGTGTCACATTTTGCATCTTTAATTCCAGTAGCTCCAGGGACAGCAGGAACCAGATAAGAGTGGATGGCTGGATCAGCCCGGGTCATTTATTTGGCAAATGTTCATGGCGGAAGGGCCGGGGTTAGTTAGGCCAGTAGTTATGAGAGCAAGCATGAGCAAGAGCCAGCTCCTGATCTCAGAGGGTTTATGGAGTCTGATGGGCAGGCAGAAAACTAGAAGACAGCCCTGAACAGGGCACTAAGACATACAGAAATTCATACCTTATTCAATGAGTGGAGACAATTTTGGAAATGTTGATACGTATGAGAAAGAGATCAGGAAGGAAATCAGAGAAGGGAGGGAGCGAAGTGTACACACTATACGATAGATACTCTGGGAAGTCTCAGATCCTGCCCAGGGAGATGCTCTGACACAGCTGAGCTTGTCACCAAAAGGCAGCCTAGGCATCCATGTACAATTGAGCTGAAGCCCTGCCTAACGGAGAATGGAAGGGACAGTCACCTGGCATGCCTGCCCACTTTTATGTAAAAGGGATGATTTCTCTCTGGCAACTCAACTGCTTACTATTTCTTCGGTTTAATTATAAACCCAGAGATCCTAGTTATAGAAAGGGTTGGCAGGGCTGAACAGCTTCCTGGCCAGTGCTGATGTAGATAGAAGTATGTTTCACCTTGATAGGGTGGACATGTCCCAGGACTGGGAGTGAGAGGGTGTGTCTTTCCACCAAGGACTGGCTTAGATTTCAGCTTTGCCACTGAAGTCTGAGAAAAGTTCCTCAGTCTCTGTGAGTCTTTCCTCAGCTGCGAAATGGGAAAAATAACAGTGGCTTCTTGGCAAGTTTGTCTGGGAATCGACTGAGATAATGTATGTGGAGTATATTGTGTTGGCTATTGTTATTACAGATTCTGCTCTGAAAGGGATAGCAGAAGTGTGAGGGGGAGAGAGACCTCAACATCGAAGTGAGAGCAGGTGTCTTCCTGATTCAGATTCAGATATTTTCATTCTCATCCAGGCTCCAAATACATTCAGGGAAGAGTAATGTACTTGCTTTTTCAGAACCCATTTGTAATAAAGACAGACCCGGGATGGCCTGCGATTAGTTATTTCTCCCTTCATGCTGGATAATCTCTTCCTCTCTTTCAAATCTTGTACCAAGTCCAAATGAATGCTTTATAGTTTGGCCACAAGAAAACCCTATACTGTACTACTTTATGAATTGTCTCCTATGACAATGCCAGATGGTCCCGGGAATCAAATAATTTATTAGCAAGGTTTCAGGATAAACATTTTCCTTTACAGACTTGTTGAATTCTCTCATTAAATCTTTTGTTTGTTAATCTCACATTTAAGATACAGTAGCAGGTACATGCAGGTCTAGACATCACAAAAATAGATTCGTGATATGATTATTTGGCAATGTGTGATTTAAATCCCAAGCACGTCTAATGTTTGATTCTTAAACTCAGAAGGGAATTAATTTACTTAAATGGTTCTCAATCTATTTTATAGAATATTATCCTTTATTTAATTTTAATTTAAAAAAGTGTTTCTTTTATGGGTGAGAGAGACAGAGACAGCATCCCCAATGGTATTGACACTGTGACCCACTGCCAGCTTCAGCTAGTTCCAGATCACAGGTACATGTACCCAACATGCTCAGGGAGGTCTCTAAATATGAACCTGGCATGTTCCCTGGTGGATAGCTGCAGAGAATTTCCACTAGTTCTTCTTTTATCTCTCTCTCTCTCTCTGTCTCTGTCTCTCTCTATATACATCTATATCTACCTATGTCTGTATCTCTATCTATCTCTATCTATCTATCTATCTATCTATCTATCTATCTATCCATCTATATCTATCATTTATCTATATCTATTTATCATCTATCATGATTTTCCAGTTGCTAGTTCTGGGATTTGAACTATGATCAGCTATGTGGGAATGCAGCACCTTAACCACTGTACCACTTGCTGGTCCCAAGTTTGCATTACTTTCGTGCCACTGCCTGCCCCTTCAACATCATCCTTTAAATGTGGTAGATTTCTGGGAAAAAGTTACCAAATACATTTTGGAAATATGTACTTGTTTTCATATTTGCAGATTCTCAATACAAGTTATTAAAGAAAGCCCAAAAAAACTTTGCAGTAGAGAAATCAGTTTAACCCTTTCAAGAATTTTTCAAACTTATTTGACTGGAGACTACCCCGTACTTCTTCCTCACCACATAGTAACATCCATAAGGACAAGCATATTTTTTAGTTTTGGAAATGTTATGTGGAAACAATGGCCTACATCTGTTTTTTTCAATCTTGTGCTGGTTTCACCTCACCGCGATGTCTTGGAAGTATCTTGCACACGCTGGGGAGGTGGTTCTAATGATGTGTCTATCCCTCAAGGTGTTATATCACATTGGCACAAGCTCTGGGGATGAGCATGGGAGGAGCCCCTGCAGGACCTGCAGGAACAGGCAAAACGGAAACCACCAAAGATATGGGGCGATGTCTTGGGAAGTACGTCGTGGTTTTCAATTGTTCAGATCAGATGGATTTCCGAGGGCTTGGACGGATTTTTAAAGGTAAAATTTATAAACCTATGGCCCAGTGGTTAAGACAGCTGGATTTCACATGGCCAACCATATAACTTAAATCCTAGACACAGTAGCTTGAAAGACAGCCAGGTGTGTTGTGTGTGTGTGTATGTGTGTGTGTGACAACCATATAACTTAAATCCTAGACACAATAGCTTGAAAGACAGCCAGGTGTGTTTGTGTGTGTGTGTATGTGTGTGTGTGTCTGTGTGCCTAAAATCTTGAAAGGAAAAATGGAGGAGAGGGCATTGTAAAGTAACTATGCCTAATGGAGAATGCTTTCTTGCTTCCCTCCCCCATCTCTTTCTGTCTCTCAGTGGCAAATGCATGTACCATCTGCCAAATTAAAATAACAGTGAGATATATACATGACTTACTCATTTCTTCAATGAAAGAGAGAAAGGGACAGAGACAGAGTGACAGAGAGAGAGCACCTCCAATACGGTCTCAACACCATTATCCACTCTAGCCACAGCCAGCCCTGAATTCTGAAAATGACATGCCTGTCAAACTCAGAGTCTGAGTCTCTAGACTCCAACCAGGAAACTTCCCACGTGAATCAACGTGGCACAGTAATTCATTTTACCACTGCACTGCTGTCTGGTCCTTAAGTATTTTTTTATTTGGTAAAATATGTTGCTAAGAATATCTTGTTAGGGTTTATTTTTTAAACAATTGGCTACATTTTAGTGTTGTTTTTCAACTTTGTAAACTTTTTGGAAAATCTTGAATCTTACCTGTGTTGCATGAACCAAGTATAAACATTACTTGCCTTTGTAATGTTCCTTTATCATGGTGGGTTGGGTGATTACAAATAAAATGCCAAATTTTGAGTTGTTAGGGGCCATAAAAGGCCTGATCTATTTGTTCAACTTCATTTTCTTTTAAGTAACTCTCCATTAATTGACCCCTTACTCCTTCTATACACCGGATGTCATTCTGTATGTATTACATGTGTCAGTTCACTTAATCTCAACAACTATGCAGAGCAGTCATGTCACTACTATTATTTTTGTTTTACAGGTAAGGAAATTAAAGCATGGAGGCATTAAGTACCAGATTCAACTTCATTTTTGAACAAGCCTATGTCACGCTCATCCTGGAAGCTGAGCTTCTGTCTTTGGCTCTTTCTCTTTTGCTTTCCAAAATTAAGATTAATTGGATTTTTTATTTAATTTTCTTTCTAAGGACTGGCACAGTCTGGATCCTGGGGTTGTTTTGATGAGTTTAACCGTATCGATCTACCAGTTCTTTCGGTTGCAGCCCAGCAAATTTCCATTATTTTGACATGTAAAAAGGAGCGTAAAAAATCTTTCATTTTTACTGATGGAGATAATGTGACTATGAACCCTGAGTTTGGGCTTTTTCTCACCATGGTAAGGATCTACTAGAAGAGCTACTGAGTTTCCGTCTTCTTACCACAGTCTTCATGCATCGTCCTGGTTGTATGCCACCTACTGTCCATGAGAGGGGGTTGGTGTAATTTTCACTCCTGTTTCAAAGCCTTTGGTGTTAAACAAGATCATAATAATAAGTCATGCTTTAGTCAGCCCAGGTTAAAGAAGCGCGAGAGAAGTAAATGAGGTGTCTGGTTGTCTTCCATATTTGCATGTGTGCACAAGGAAGCTTTAGCTATCGTGTGATGTATGTTTGCTGCCCCATGACCTTATCACTCATCCTGGGGGCTTATTTTCTCTTTAGAATCCTGGCTATGCCGGGCGGCAGGAACTTCCTGAAAACTTGAAGATTAACTTCCGCTCGGTGGCCATGATGGTCCCTGACCGTCAGATTATCATAAGGGTGAAGCTGGCGAGCTGTGGTTTCATTGACAACATTGTTTTGGCCAGGAAGTTTTTCACACTCTACAAGCTGTGCGAGGAGCAGCTTTCTAAGCAGGTGTGGCATTCTGAAGACCTCTGTGCACTTCGGCTTGTTTCATTGTTCTATTCAGTGAAGTGTATTCATCTTTAAAAATTGTTGGGCTGTTGATAAAATGATTTGGGCTGTTGATAAAATGCTTTATTTAATTTTTAAAAAATTTTTAAAGAATTATTTTATTTAACTTCATTTATTTATTTATTTTAATTTGACCAGAGAGAAACAGAGTGAGAGCGAGGGAGAGAAAGGGAGCTGCCAGGTCTGGGACTCCCAACTATGGTCAGCCATGTGGGAGTCCAGTGCCCTTAGACACCAGCCCACTTGCTGGCCCCAATAAAGTACTTTATTAATACTAAGTAAAAAGGTGTATCATTGCAAAAATAATATTTTATGCATAGTTTAATTAAGAAGTACATTTTAAGAAATTAATATTTGTAGCCTAGAAACAAGGTAATTACTATATGAAATGATTTAAGAGCCAAAGAATTATAGATAATTCACATTGTTGTTTATGTACCTATCACATATATACTCATCATAACTTTTGTATGTGTCATCCTGTCTTTCAGGAACCTCTCATTCATTTACTCTTCTCACTTGTTATCTCAGTCAAGTATTTGACCAAGGCTTACTAATTATGTATTTCCCGTGTTGTAACCTTTTTGCTAGTTTATGCCACTGTTAGGAGTAGCAGGTTCCAGCATCATCAGGTTTTAAGATGAGAGGCATGAATCAATCATTTATTACTTCCATATTAGTTACCTGTTGCTACATAACAATTTTATTATAAACTAAATGGCATAAAACATGCACATTTATTATTTCATACTCTCTATATTATCAGAAGTCAGCCTAACGGGGTCCAAGCATAGCACAAGACTGTAATCATGATTTTGGTTGGGGCTGTGGTTTCATCCCATGCTTGACTGGAGAACAATCTACTGAGGTCTCGGGTTGTTGGGAAAATTCTGTTCCTTGAGTTGATAAGCTGAGGAATGATTCCATTTATTGCTTTCTGTTGGTTGAAGGCCACTTTTAGCTCCCACAGGTTGTACATTATTAATTTGTTGTTACATAGAATTCTCCAGCATAGCCTGTTGTGTTCTCATAGGCAGCAAGGAGAGTTTCTAGCGAGATGAGCACTGTACTCTTGTGCAATGTGGACACACAGTCACATACGCATAATCACATATGGGTTGAGCACTCCTAAGCTGAAAATGCAAAACCCTCAGTGCTTCCAATCATGCAACTATCTGAGCGCTGACAAATGCTGTAAGTGAAAATCTCGCATGATGGGTCACAGTCAAAATGCAGCAATACAAAACTATTGCATAAAATTATCTTTAAACTATGTGTATAAGGTGTATATGAAACATAAATGAATTTTGTATTTAGATCTGGGTCCCATCCCCAAAATATTGCAAATATTCACAAATCCAAAAATATCTGAAATTCAAAACACTGCTAGTCCCAAGCATTTTGAATAAGAGATATGTAACTTGTATAATCTGTCATCTCTGCTGTATTCTATTAGGAGTAAATGCCAGGTCCTGCCCATATTCAATGCAACTCGCTCACCTGTACCTGGAAGTAGGCATTTTCCAGTGCATATAAGTAACAATTACTAAAAGCATATGCTAAATAATGACACATCATAGCAAAGAAAAGAAAATAATGTGACTAAACCTCCTAAAATATGTAACATTTATTTATTTTTCTTTTATTCTTTTTTAAAAATAATTATTTCATTTAACTTTATTTATTTATTTACTTTTTATTTGACCAGAGAGGGAGAGAGAGAGAGAGAGAGAGAGAGAGAGAGAGAGAGAGAGAGAAAGCAAGTCACCAGTCTGGGACTCGAACCACAGTCAGCCATGTGGGAATCCAGTGTCCTTAACCACAACGCCACCTGCCAGCCCCATATTTTTCTTTTCTTTTTTTTAGAACAATTTTTACTATAGGGTGAATGTGTTCACCAGGAAGACAGAGATAAAGAAACAGATAGCAAGAAATCACCCTCTAGGGGTTTGGGCACACCATTCTCCTCTTGGGATTTTGGGCACGCACACACACACATGCTTGCTGCGAGTTTTAAGTTGCTGGGTCTGAGACTCAAAATTGCAGTCGACTTCATAGAAGTCCATCAACGTAACCATTACACCATATGCTTGTTCCCATATGTAACATTTAATCTCTCTCTTCCTCAAGGCTTTCATTCTAAACTTCTTTGGATCTCAATTATATTTTTATATCCACAGGCTCAACCAAATCACATCCCCACTCAAAAATTCTTTCCCAGTGAGTGTTCAGACACACAGGACCTTCTGACCCTGGCCATTGAGCCCTATTGAGTGGCCTGATACTGCTATTTGCCTTTGGCCACCAACATATTTTATTTTTTCTACTTAACTGAATATGAGGGCAATCTGGCTATGATAACTGTCATCTCGTTGATGGCCAGGGTTGGTTCCTCTGATCGGGCAGGCTGGATGGATATCCTCTTCTTCCCTCACTTCTCCATACATTTCCTTTCCCAAACTGTGTATCCAAAGAAGATGGCCTTTTCAGGTATACAAGGCCCATTGTTGGGCTGAGCTGCTTGGGTAGCTCAGCCCAAGAATGTGTTCCTCAACCAGAACCTCTGAACAGACTCTTCTACTTAGTACTACCTTTACTCACTCTTGTTTTTTATTCTGTAAAGGAATATTCTATGCTATTTCTTGTATATAGAAAATTTCCACAGCATCATTTGGTGGCATGATAGTGAAAGCACTGAGTCCCAAGTGGATTGACTGTATGGTTGAGTCTTAAACCTGGTGGCTTGAAAGACATACCTGGCACATGTGCATGTGTGACCAAACTCCTGAGAGGAGAGTGGAAGAGAAGGGATTGCAGTGTGGCCATCTCTTCTTGGGGTGCTTTGTTATGTTCCCTCTCTACATATCTCTGGTAAGTGCGTGCACCTTATAGCAAAATAATAATAATAAAAAACCCCAAGAACTCCCCCCCCCCAAAAAAAATCCCATATCATTGACTCCTGCCCTATTCTTCATTACAACTTCATTGTTACTACCTTTACTCCTGCAGCTCTTGTCATAGTGTAACTGTGAAATAAAAATGAATCAATGTGAACAAAACAATTGGCTCCTTACCAATCTCTTGGTGAGCATTCTGTGACTCAGAGTCAATTCCTGATAGGAAGTTTTCTTTGATTACTTTCAAGAAACTGATTTTTGTGCAAGTTTGCTCTACTTTTGTTACTGTCTTAACTAGAATTTAAATTTCCTGAAGGCAGAAACTCAATCTGAATATTTTTGTTTGCTCCATCTTCTAAACATGGCCTGATGTTCCCAATGACCTTTGCACATAATTTAATTTAACACGCTTTTCTGATTATGCCACTAAACCAGCCATGGTGGCAAGGGCAGCAGCATGCCAAACTTCAGTGCTGCAAGCCACATGGCAGCTGCAGTTTGACTCCCTGGTCCAGTTGGCCTGAAACATGCCAGGTGCATGTGTAAGAACCCAAGATCTAATGAGCTGAGGACTGGAGGAAGAGCACTGTGGTTTGACCAGACCCTGTGAAGAGTTTACTTTTGTTTTATTTTTATCAAATAAAAGTATTTGATTAACATTTTTTTATTCTATACTTTTTTGTTATGGTAAAAAAGCTTAACATTAAATTTACCACTGTGAGTAGTTCAGTGGTGTTAAATATATTCACCATGTTGTGAAACAGATCTCCAGGACTTTTTCATCTTGAAAACTGAACTTCTATATCCATTATACAACAAGTCCCTTTCTTCCCTCTCCCTCCAGCCCTTCTACTTTTTCTAACCACCATTCTACTTTTTCTTTCTGTGAAATTCACCACTTTAAATACTCATAGAAGTGACATGGTGCAATACTTCTCTTTGCAACTGGTATAGTTTACTGAGTATTATGTCTTCAAGTTTCGTCTATGTCACAGTACGTGGCAGGATTTTCTTCCTATTTCCTTCCTATTTCATTGTACATGTATGCCCATTGTGTTTATGTATTTGTCACTGGGCATTTGGGTTACTTCCATCTCCTGACTCTTGTGAATAGTGCTATTGGGTGTGCAAATAGCTCTTGGTAACTCAGCCTTCAATGTGTTCGAATATACACCCAGAAGTGGGATTGCTGGATCATATGGTAGTTTTATTTTTAATTTTTTTGAGGATCTACAATGCTGTTTTCCACAGTGGCTGAAAATTGGATTTTAATAATTTACTTGGTATGTGCTGAAATTTGGCATGATTGAATGTTTATAAATACACACCAAGGGAATGACAGGGCTAGGGCTTGGCTTTCTGGTTTGCTCTGATTTTACCTCCTGCCCTTCCATATAGTCCTGGGGTGTAGCTGTTCTTCTTCCCACTCAATATCCCTGTCTTCTTACTAATAATAAAAAGTCATGTGTATGATGGTTGTAGGTAAGGTCTTATTTTAATTCTGTTCTGAATTAAACCTCTACATATATGAGGACTTTTATTTTGTATTTGATTAAGAACAAGGGGATATCTATACTCCAAGTAGAAATTTATTTCTTTTCCCCTGTTAAGCTATTAGGTTGTCAGAAAAACCATGGCATATTTTCGTATAGAAAAACAAAGAAAACTATGGCATGACTTTTCAGTTAGTTTTCATCTAAAAGCTTAAATTAGTGATGGTACCTGGAAATTCTCTCATGGATAATCTTTATTTGCTCAGAAAAGTATATCGATAAAGAAATGTGTTGCTCCATTTTCCCTGTGAGTTTTTAAAAGGAAAATCAGCATTTATTCATTATTGCAAATAGATCTTCCAAATTCATAGCAACTTAATGCTGAAAATAAACTTGGAATTTCTAACATTCTTCAGGTACACTATGACTTTGGTCTGCGTAACATTCTGTCAGTTCTGCGGACGTTGGGTGCCTCTAAACGAGCCAACCCTACAGATACGGAATCGACGATTGTCATGCGTGTGCTGCGAGATATGAATCTTTCCAAACTGGTAAAACTCACAGATGGGGATGTTTCACCTACTTACATATCAGTTCAACTAATTCTGCACAAATGAGCCATGCAAATATCCATTTTAAATGGCTCACAATCAGATCAAGTGCGGAGAGCACAACTTTTTACTTTTTCAGATCTTTTTGGAATGACTCCGATCTAGTCTAAAATATGCCCATTTCAATAGAATCAAAGTGCATTTTGCCCAGGCGTTGGTGGTATAGCGGTTAGCATAGCTGCCTTCCAAAGTGCATTTAAAAAAAATCTACACATAAAGGTTCCAAATACCTTGAATCACTTTTATGTTTTAGTGCTAAAATCTCACCTTCTTAAAAGTCTGTAGAGCCTAGCAGGAAATTGTATATGAATTCTCCGAGTGTGAAATCATTTCCCACTCTTATTTCCCAGACAGGTGATCAGTGCTCAGTATCAGTGCATCTATCCATAGGACGGCAAAATGGTGCTCTTTTTAACTTCAGAATAAAAGTATAAATGAATTTCAGTTCACGAATTTGTTACTGTATTTCATTTAACAAATTCTATTAAAAATTGTACACTATATTGTGTCCCCCGAACTGTTAATTTTATGAAAAGTTTCTCCCCTAGGTAGTACTTTTTTTTCCTTCCATTTTCTTTTGTTTCTCTTCTTTAGGCCCTTTTTTTTTTTTCCTTTTTAAAATTTTTCCTATAGAGCACATGCACTTGTTGGAAAGAGACACAGAGAGTCAGAGAGAGGAAAAGTGAGAAATCTGCTCTACCCTGGGGGATGGCCATGCTGTAGTCCCTTCTCCATTCTCCTCTTAGGATTTTGGGCACATACACTTGTGCCCAGTGTGGTTTTCAAGCCCCTGGGCCTGGGACTTGAACTGAGGTCAGCCATGTGGGAGTCTAGTACTTTAATCATCATGCCACCTGCTGGCCTCTAATTTTAAAATTTTTAATTTGTGGGGAAGATGAGGGAAATATTACTCAGCTTCAGTGAAGGTGATATTTTATTTCTAAGTAGCTGTGTTAGAATAGCCTGGGATGTGTTGGGTATTTTCAATCTATTTATTCACTGCTATTTTTGTGCCAGAATAGTTGGTCTGAGTTCCCTTTCTTATTTTTTCTAGATTGATGAGGACGAGCCCTTATTTTTGAGTTTGATTGAAGATCTCTTCCCAAATATTCTCCTGGACAAGGCAGGCTACCCTGAATTGGAATCAGCAATTAGTAGACAGGTAATATATGTCACAAGGCATCGAGTGCGGTGTCTGCTGAATTATATAGGAACCAATGAAACTGGTGTGGCCTGAACTTGTGGGTCTGAGAACAAAGCCAAAGCTACAGCTACCATTTGACGGGAGGCTGTTGCATGTGGTTAATAGAGCTCTTCCTGCCAGGAGTCCTAGCATTGCACAGTCACATGCATAGTCAGTCATGTATGAGTGGCCCTGTTACTGATGGAAACTGTTCCACTCCAGATTCAGAAGTGAAATGATTGTTGGCCAGGGCCAGGGGGCGGGGGCGAGCTGCTATCTTGCATACACTTGCCTAGGTGTGTCTTCTGCCCTGGCGTATGCCACCTTGCTTCTGCACCTGAGTATTGTTTACAGTGATCTCATGTGGCATCTCAGCCTTCCTCCTTTCTTCCCTGGGCACTCGTGATTTCCTCCTGAGGCCCTTGGTGGGGGAATCCACTACACTATGTAAGTTTTTAGGTGTCTGGACTTCCTATCACACCTGGTGCAGCTTTAACTTTTTTTTTTAAGGATTACTTATTTTATTTATTATTTTATCTTTTATTTAGTAGTCAGTTTGACCAGAGAGACAAGGAGTGAGAGAGAGGAAGAGTAAAAAGGCAAATTGCCAGATTTAGGACTTGAACTGTGGTCAGCCATATGGGATTCCAGTACTTCAACCACCATGTCACCTGCTGGTCCTGGAGCTTTAACTTTTTATAGCCTTCCTAGGAATGAAAATGAGTCATGTAAATCTGTGCCAATTACCTTTCGTATAAAAAAAATTTGCAAAAAATGTTGCTTTAAAGAAGTGATTAGCTTATATTTATAAAATGCATTTGACTCCTTGAAAATATATTTAACAAAAATCAAAAGTGGTTGCATTTAATGTATAGTTTATAATGTATACAAAAATCAGTATATCAAAGTCTAAATTTCCTGATGAGGTAAGAGTGATAAGTCATTCTGCAACTGATTTCTTCATCATTAGATTAAATTAATGGTAGCATTACATAAAATAAACTAAGTATTAAGTAATTTATAAGAGAAGGTAGCATTAGGAATTTATAGGATATGGGAATTATGGAAAGCAAATACACACTGTAAAGAGATTCATAATTTTTATCCAAAATTATTTAAGTGAAATTAGAACTGTCACTTACAGAAAGTTCAAGCAGAGCATGATTGTTAAGGACATGAGCCAAGGACCTGAACTTCTTGGGTTCAAATCGCCATCTCATAACTATACAAGTTGGCCCTTTGGGGCAAATTACTTACTTAGTGTCTCCTGTAAAATGAAGGCACTAATAGTGCCAATTTCATCATGATTTCCGAAGATTAATCTTAGAACAATCTTTAGCACTGAGTAACTTCTGTACATGTGCTTTGTGGAGGGCGCTGCATTACGTGAGCGACACGGGAGCCATATTAAGAGCTATCGGCCATCTTAAGAAACCTTTGGGTTTCACTTCCCCGCTGAGCAAACAATAACAGTAATAGATGATTGGTCACCATGCGGGACACACGCCGATTGGTCAAACCAGAATGCTTCCTTTACATTTCCAGGCTACCAATGATTGATCCATAGTATGATACCCTACTTGCATTTCGGGCAGCCAATCAATGCCCACCGGCATGTATATAATCGCAGTCTGTTCTACAATAAACGAGACTTGATCAGCACCTCATCTTGTCTCTACTCGATGTGTTTGTCCCTTCTCTCACTCCCTCCCTCAGGGAATTGTTTGACTGTCCTGTGGGTCGGGACAGTGTTTGATGGATAAAAACTATGCAGTAGACTTACAAAAACAGGTTGAAATTTATATGGAATTTTAGTCAATCTGGTATGTAATCTGTTTTTCTAGTTACAAGTATCATCTTTGAAGTTAAACAATTTAAATGCATTTTGTCATGTGAGTCTTTATTTTTAAGTTGCTCTTCAGATGTCCATTTAATAAAATCATAATTGTATAAATATATTCAATTCCCAAAGAAAGATGCAGATTTTTTATTATCTTGGGATAACATTTTGATTATGTTCAGCCTTGTTTGTGTCTGTGCATTTACATATATTTATGTCTTCTTGATATATATGTGTGTTTATAAATTTTGCCAGAGGACATGTGTACTCACCAGAAAGAGGGAGAGAGAGACAAAGGGAAGTGAGAAAGCATCCCCCATGGGGGATGGTCATACTACAATATCTTCTCCTCCACATCTGCCTTTGGGATTTTGGGCGTGCATCCACACATGTTTGGTGTGTTTATAAGCCACTGGGTCCGGGACTGAACCATGCAGTTAACCATGTAGGACCCAGCCACCTTAACCACCATGCCACCAGCTGGCCCCATAAGTACATTTTTTTATTTGTTTGGTTTTTAGAGGTTTTTGCTATAGGGTGTGTGCTCTTGCTGGAAAGACAGAGAGAGAGACAGAGAGACAAAAAGCAAGGGGGTATGGCTATCCATTCTCCTCTTGGGATCTTGGGCACGTGTGCATACACACCTGGTGTGAGTTTAAGCCACCGGGTCCAGGACTTGAACCATGGTTGACTACATGGGAGTCCAGCGACATAGCCATTACACTAACTGCTGGTCCCCATAAATACATATTTTAAAAAATTATTCTTAAATAGTAGCTCCTCATCACTTTCTCATGTCTATGCATATTTTTAGCACAATGAGAAGTCCAGAACATTGCTGACATGGTCCAATGTGGGAATTTTAATATGCTTTCAGGTTGAAGAAGCTGGTTTAATCGACCATCCCCCTTGGAAACTGAAAGTCATCCAGCTATTCGAAACACAGAGGGTGAGGCATGGAATGATGACCCTGGGGCCCAGTGGAGCAGGGAAAACCACATGCATCCACACCTTGATGAGAGCCATGACAGGTATGGGGCAGCCAATGCCATTGTTCTGGGTGACACTGTGAAGGAGTTGTGACACAGTGGAATGCACGAGTGACACAAAGGCAGATCCATTAGTGTGTTTTCACAGGCAGGAGCACTGCTTTACTGTTTGGTACATTTTAAAGACAACAAATCACATTAATACAATATGTCACATTAATACACCAGAGGAAAAGACATTTTTAGGTGACTTTATGCACCATGCTATGTGTTTTAGATATATTTTGTCATTTACTTTTCACAGTGATCTTGAGAGATGGTTATTATTATCCCTAGTTTATTTTTCTCAAATTCAGAAATGCCCAAGTTTACAAAGATGATAGGGATGGGATTCTGAGTTAATCCAGGCCCACTAACTAAATACCCAGATTTTTCCTAGAATACAGGTCACTTTTCCCTAAATACAGCATGCTACTTCCCAACAAAATAAAGTAATTTCAGTCTCAACTCTGAAATTCTGTGTTGAAATCATCTTAAGCATAAACTAATTTCCCATCTAGAATCATTTTTCTTCCTGGTAGAGTTAAATTACTGAGATTCAAGTCCAGATAGCTCTATACAGATATCCTCTGCCCTAGGGTAGCCAAGGAAAATGGTAGTTTACGTTTATGATTGTTCTTGTGTTCCCTGGTTCTGCTCAGACACAGATGATAAAGAGAATCAATTCTTCCTAAAACTATGGGGTAGTCAGGAAAGTCATGATGCATTTTTGTGTAGAAAACAGAAAATTACATCATGACTTTCCTGACAACCTAATACCAATGACTCTTAGTCATGGCAGAGTTGAGTTCCCTAATTTCACAGAACTTTGGCTATTGGAAGGCAGCATATGCAGACCCAGAGAGGAACGGCTCCTGGTTGGGTGTCAAGTCAGCTCATGGAACTCCGGTGTACTGATACTAGTGCAATACTGGTCATTTGTGGTGGCTTTTAGAATTTCCAGTATTGGATTTTGCCTTGGTTTCCTGTTATGAGATAACATGATTTCTATACTACTAGGGAGTCCTCAGAGTATGCCAACTTTTTTCTCCACCACCTGCAGGACTTGTCACATGGTTTTTCATGTATGGTAGTAAGACTTTGTCTTGGGAGTTTTACTTGTTTTAAAATGACTGTTTTTCCTCCCAGGTTGTGTCTAATAATGTTTTTGTTGCAGTTATGAAGCTAGCTGCCTCCCGTTAACAATAAACAACAAATGCACCTACAAATGTTACAGTGACTTAAACAAAATGGGTACTGAATATTAAACAATACAGATACATTACATATGAAATATCTAAATTATATAATGCATATGGCATCACAGATTTGGAGAAGATCTTTGCAAAGATGAATTCACCATTAGAACTTTTGCTGTTTATAAATCCATTATTGGTTTTAGTACATAAGACATTTTTTTTGTTTTGTTTTTTGAGAGAAAGATTTTTGCTAAAGGGTGTGTGTGCTTGCTGGAGAGATAGAGAGAAACAGAGATACAAAGTGAGAAATCAGCCCCCAAGGGGATGGCCATGCTGCAGTACCCTCTCTTCCATTCTCCTCTTGGGATCTCCGGCACCCACGCGCAGGTGTCCGGTGTGAGTTTCAAGTCGCCAGGTTCAGGACTTGAACTGTGGTCAATTGCATGGAAGTCCAGAAACATAACCATTATGCCATCTACTGGTCCCAAACTTTTTTATTTTATTTTTTGAGAGAGAGATTTTTTGCTGTAGAGTATGTGTGCTCGCCAAAGAGACACAGGGAGACAGAAAGTGAGAAATCACACCCCAGGGAGATGACCACACCACAATATCTTCTTCTCCATTATCCCTTTGGGGTTTTAGGTATGCATGTACACCCACCTAGTGTGAGTTTTAAGCTGCCAGATCAGGGACTAGAACCATGGTCAACTACATGGGAGTCTGGAGATGTAACCATCATGCTATCTGCTGGTCCCAAGACAAACTTTTTAAAAATAATTATTTAATTATATTTAACAGCATCATCATCATTATTTTTAAAATTTGGTACAGGCATGTGCACTCACCAAAGAGAAACAGAGAGAAAGAGAGAGAAAGCAAGTCATCAGGTCTAGGACTTAAACCACAGTTAGCCAAGTGGGGAGTCCAGCATGTTAACTATCATCCAGTATCTTGCCAAGTGGGAGTCCAGCATGTTAACTATCATCTAGTATCTTTACTCTTCTGCCAGTTTCTGCATTAGAAGTGAGAAAACAAGTAGGAAAAGTATAACCATGTCTTCTAGTCATATCTCCTACATTTTCAGCCTTAAGACTTTACTTAGGCCAGTAGACGGCATAGTTGCTAAGGCACTAGATCCCACATGGCTGACTCCAGAGTTTGAGTCCCGCACCTGGTGGCTTGAAACACATGCCAGGTGGGACCAGAAAGTGGTGTGATGGTTAAGGTGCTGCACTCCCACATAGCTAGCTATGGTTCAAGTCCTGGATCTGGTGGCTTGAAACTCATACCATGTGCATGTGTGCGCATGTCCAAAATACCAGGAAGAGAGAAGAGGAGATTGCAGCGTGGCCATACCACTGGGAGGCAATTTCTCCCTTTCTCTCTCTCTATCTCTGTCTGTCTGTTTCACTCTCTGGTGAGCACATATGCCCTATGGCAAAAACCTACAAAAAAAAAAAAAAAAGAGTGAACTCTGGGACTACAAAAAAAAAAAAAAAAAGAGTGAACTCTGGGAGAAGCAACAACAACAAAACAAACAAAAGAAAAATATGTCAGGTATGAGTGTGTGCATGCCCAAAATCCCAAGAGGAGAATAGAGAAGGACTGTGGGCATAGCCAACCCCTCAGGGGGTGATTCCTCACTTTCCCTCTCTGTCTCTATCTGGAGAGCACATGCACCATAGGCAAAATCTGAAAAGAAAAAAAAAAATCAATGCCAACAAGTTTATTTGAAGCCAGGGAAGTAGCTCAGCCTGGAAGAAGGGTGAGCTATTAGTGGGTGGAAATTAATGTCTCTGAGGCAGTCAGAATCTCAACCAATGGAAAAAAAAGTTGATAGTCAATATCTTACCGTTTGTATCCTATCCACCATAATAAAATAATTTTTGATAATTTCTATTATATGGGCAACAGATTCAGTCCAATTTTCACAAGTGATACTGTCATATTCTTTAAGATTTGGCTGGCCTTTTGTAAAGTGTGATTAGATAAACAAACAAGTGTTCTCAGAGTTTTATGGATGTCATCTATTACAAAAATGGAATTATAGCTGTTAAGTTGAACTTCATCATAAAATTCTACAAATAATTGCCCTGATTTTACTTGTGATTTCTAAAAAATAAAGAAAAGGAGAAATATAGTCTAATGTTCTAAAGGTGTTTTTTAGTTCTCTAGAGAAACAGAAACAGAAAGATACAAACACAAACACACAGACACACATATGGGGATTCATTGGCTCACATGATTATGGAGATCAAGAAGTCAAGAAGTCTCATGATTTTCTGGAAACCCAGGAAAAGTTGGTGGCGGAGTTTAATCTGAGTCTTAGGGCCTAAGAACCAGGAGAGTTGATGCAAATCCAGTCTGAGGGCTAGAGAAGATGAGTTGAACTGTCTGGGCTCAGAAAGGCAGGCAGGAAAGAAAAGGGACAAATTTCTCCTTCCTCTGCTTTTTGTTCTATTGGGACTATCAGCAGGTGGGAAGATGTGTATTCATAAGGAAGAGGACAATCCACTTTTCTGAGCCCAGAGATTCAAATGCTAACAAACACTTCTAGAAACACACCAGAAATGTTTAAATGGTCACCAGTCAAGTTCACACATACAATTAATCAACTTAATGGGTTTTAAATTAACATTTTTTTCTAATGTGTGTATGTATACATACTTATAGATAGGCTTGCATTTGATGATCTTTCACATAGTATGTAATATTTTAGCATCTATTGTTAGAATTTCATACTTTTAATTTTATTCTTCACTTTTCTGCTCATAATGACATTCCCTTATATCCAGAATGTCAGACCATTAAGAATAGTTTTAGGATGTGAAAGTTCATATATATATTTCTTGAGGTTGGCCATAAAATAAGTTTTGATTAATGCAAAATTCACTCAGCTTATCTTTTCCAAAGTAAGCAAGAAAACAGCTAATAATGGAGTGAATGAGCATTTTCTAGGTCATATTTCAGGCACAAGATTTAATTGAGTATACTACAAACTGAAGATTTTTTTGAGCTGTGAAATTTAGAGAACTTCCAGATTAGTACTCTTATAAATATCAATAAATACCAGCATGGTATCTTTTTCTTCCCCTAAGTAATATGCACTTAAAAAAAAAGAGCTAAAACAGTGCTTTAGTGAATAAAATACAATGAAGCTATGTATGAAAACTTGGAATCAGTAAGCTACATGTTTTCAATGTAATTTTGCATTTCTCATAATTTAGCACCTGCTGATAGTACATTACAAGTTAGTGTGATGTTGCTTAATGGTTCATTCCACATTGGGATGTTCAACTTTGGATTTATTTGATACAGATTGTGGAAAACCACACCGGGAAATGAGGATGAATCCCAAAGCAATTACTGCCCCACAGATGTTTGGTCGGCTTGATGTGGCCACAAATGATTGGACTGATGGGATATTTTCTACCCTTTGGAGGAAAACATTGAGAGCTAAGAAAGGTATGCAATGAATCACAGGTATTATTTTTGATGTGTAATTCTAAATAAAATCCTTGTGACTGTATAGAATTAGTCAAACAACTGTATTGTCTGTATAATATCTTAGTCAAGAATAAGATGTCATAACTCAGTATGATATTTGTAAATGCTGACATAATGAATTTATTGATTAGTTTACCTACTTTTTGGGGGGGTAATAATACTTTTTGAAAAATTAGTTCTACACGACTTCATATACATTAGATGGAAAAAGCTGTTAAGGAAAATCAATAATATTGACTGAAGGATTTTACCATAACTATTTTCATTGAATATTTAAACATATTATTCTTATTTAAGCACAGCCTATTTTTTAAAAAAGTGATTCACCTATAAAATCACAGGAGAAAGCAATTTCTTTGGGGAGAAAATTCTATCTATATTGAACAGACAAATTATCCTGTTTAAGTGGACACTAGTATTTGGTTGTTTAAATAAACTTATTAAGGTCCAGCTGTTCAGTCTGAACAGTCTCTTACTTGTGGACTCTAAATAGGAACCAGCATTCTCAGAATATAAGCTCAGATGGAAGAGGCAATGTCAGCTTTCCTGTCATTGTTTTCTCACTCCTGAGTGAGCAGCAGAAAGGCACAGTAGATGTAATTGCAGGGAGACAGAAAGATGCAGGAGAAAGACAGCTACTCGGGCTCACTTCCTGAGTCCTCTTGGGGCAATGGGGTTTTGCTGAGAAATGTTTAAGGTAGTGCCACTGACGCTCTCATTTGGAGAATATGGCCGATCAACCTAACATCAATTATCAAAAGAGAAATGAAAAATACTTCATTTCTAAAGTGTGCTCATTTTAAAAATTATTGTTTTATGGGGAAAAAATGAACAAATTTTATTTCTGGTTTCTTCCAGTAATCCTATGTAAATACAGACCCAGTGACCAAATGCTACCTCAAAGAACAGGAGCTCAAAGAGTTTTTTATTTTTTGCCTTTCCTCATAAAAAAGCCAATGTATGTCTCTCCTTTCAAAGTGACTCTGGTGATTAGATCACCACTTTACTTAAACTGCTAGTTGAAATGAGCTTGATTATGATTTTCAAGGCATTTTATTTGAAATAGGATATTCCACAGTTGTTCCATAGCAAGGAAAAATTCAATCCATGAGCTTAGTCATGGTGTCTGTGATTAGGAGAAGCTACTAAAGAAATTAAAAGGAAGGTTACTGCTCAATCAAATACCCAAAGTTACAATGGCCTTCCTCTTGAGCATTCTGCTGGTGTTTGCCACTTCCAAATAGCTCCTTGACTAACTCCTATCTGGTTGTGTCCCAGAGTCCCTCTGAAATTGCCATATCAAGGACACTTGCATCCTCCCGGTTGTCAAATACTAATCGCCATTTTTCTTCTGGTTCTGCTCTCAGTGATGCCTGGCCTGGTTGATCGCTTCCCTCCTTGAAGCCTCCCTTCCTCTGGCTTCAGGGATTCCTCCTTTGCTGGTTTCCCTTCCACTCGAGTTTTGTGGAGAGGTGTAGAGGAGAGAGGAGCCAACAAAGAAGCCTGTACTTGAAGTCGAAGGGTTGCTGTGCTCCTGTCCCCAAATCCCCTACCTCTCTTATTATCTAGAAGAAATGTTCCCAGTCCTGTGATTTTAAATTCCATCACTGCACTGTTGGCTCCCACGTTTTAACCTCTAACCCTGACTTCATTCTCAGGTTCCCAATTCAATAACTCTATTAGACTTCTACGGGGCCACTCAGCATGCAAACCAGAATTGGTTCTACAGCACTGCCTGAACCACCCCTTCTGTTTTTCCAACTGTACTCATATACTTCTCTCCCCCTTTCTTCTTGCTAAACAGGTTCAATTTCTTACTGTTTCTGGAACATACTCACCTATGTTGGTCTGCACAGGCTGTTGTAACAAAGCGCCACAGACTAGGTGACTGTTAAACAGGGATGTTTTACAGTTCAGGAGGCTGGAAGTCTGACACAATGGTGTCAGTATGATTATGCTCTTGGAAGGGTTGTGAATGGCTGATTTCTCATTGTGTCCTTAGATGGTGAAGGAGTTAGGGATTTCTCTGAGGCCTCTATTATAAGGCAGGAGCTCATCTCATTCATGAGGGCTCCTCCTACAGGACCCAAAGCCCCTCCTTTTATACTATCACATTGAGGAGTAGAATTGCAATACATGAATTTTGAGGGGACATAAACATGCAGCTTGTGTCTGCTTCAGAGTCTGTCTGAAAAATCTCTAGATCTTTCCATCACTTCTTTCTCCTTCTGGAATATTCCATTGACCACCTTACTTAAAACGATGCTCCATCCCCGTATCCTGATCAATTTTTCTTATTTTATTTGTGTGTATATATATATATATATAGAAAATATCTATCTTTGCCTATTCACTTGCTTGTCTTTTCTATCCCATAGAAAGTAAGCTCAGAAAAGGTATGAATTGTTTCATTTTCCACAAGAGTACCACACCTTAGAACAGTGCTGACATGTAGAGAGTACTCATTTTGTATTTGTTCAATGAACAGATGACTTTTTGATTTGATTATGGGCCTTAAACAACTGCTATATAAGGACCTTAAGAAGTCCTATGTGATAAAATAAGGTTATCATTTAGATCAAAGCTTTATTTAAAAATTAATGAAAATTATATAGAATATTAGTCTTTCTGTTTTCAAGTTTTATATGTAAACGCTTATGTATATGTATGCTTTTTAAAAAAATTTTTTTTAACTACCTTTGATGGGATTTTCTAGGGGACCATATCTGGATAGTCCTTGATGGTCCAGTTGATGCTATCTGGATTGAAAACCTGAACTCGGTTTTGGATGATAACAAAACTCTGACTCTTGCCAATGGTGATCGGATTCCCATGGCTCCAAACTGCAAGATTGTTTTCGAACCGCATAACATCGACAATGCTTCTCCTGCTACTGTCTCAAGAAATGGAATGGTTTTTATGAGTTCATCTATCCTTGACTGGAGTCCTATTCTTGAGGTATGATTGAATCCTCATTTTGTATAACTAAAAAGGGAAATCTGCGTTTAGTCTCAGTTTAAGTGCATGTGCCTATTTTCTGCAGGTGGCAGTGTAATTGCATTTTTATGCTATTGTTCATGGAAGATCCTTGAATGCATTGAGACAGGTAGACCCTGACTGCCCCTCAGTTTTCCTCAGCGCTTTTCTGGTCATATTAAACAGTGACTTCCAAACCTGTGGATTGTGGAGTAATTGCTAGACTTGTGAGAATCAATAAACCTACCAAACTATGTCTGAATAAGTAAATTTTCATTTGATCACATTAGTGATTCATGACATTTTACAAAGGTATTCATTGACGTAAAGTTTGGGAAAAGTCATCTTAGAATATTAATTTAATGACAACTTGTTAAAATTGTATATGAGGAATTTTTATGACATTGAGTGGTCATATTATTAGATTTAAGTTTGTATTTGAAAATACTATTTCAGATAATATCACTTCATGATAAAGTATATTATTGTCATCAATATAGCTAAAGTATATGGATTAGAATTAGATTATAATTAAACACTTTGTATACTTAAATATTTTATTAAATATGAGGGCATTTTCCACTTAAAAGTAGTGGAAAAATGGGATTAACATATGAGTTTATTTTGGTGCAAAACATTTTTGAAGCCATGCATAATTTTTGCATAATGTGTGTTTCCCATGAATTTTGAAGACCCTTTGTAAATATTTTCTGTCAGGTAGAATGCTTTTACATAAACAACGTGGAAAATCTTTTTTTGACAGTTGGTCAAATTGATAATTTTCACTCATGTAAGTTTTTAAAAAATACATTTGAGTGAAATGTATAGATTCACAAATTTAATAAAATAGATGTTTACTTTATATTGTAACTATATTTTTATATGTTTATTTCAGTGTGGGCATATCCTAACTCATGTTAATGTGTTTCCAAAATTTATACAACTCTGGATTGCAAAAGGGCTTAGATATGGCATGAAGAAGGAGGGAAATATATTTATAATAGTGAAATGACACTGAAATATAGTTAAGTGTGTCACTAAAAGTATTTCTTTTTCTTTCTTTCTTTCTTTATTTTATTTTCATTATCATCATAATCTTCTTTATATTACATTGGATTACATATAACTTTACAGTGTATTACAGTGCTTTTTCAAAAGGGAATGCCATACATGTCAGTCAATACAGAAATAATCTCCCCACTTCATCGTTCAATATCTTTTCTATGTTTTTCCCAATCATTATTATTATTATTCTAATTATTTTTTAAAAACAGTCAATCACTATTTCTCATTTTGCTTGTAAAAAAACTTTACCTATCATGAAATACTTCTCAGACCAATCCAGTTGAGAATACTATACATGTTATCATCAACAGGTAATA
>NW_006203687.1:1107660-1111042 GCF_000334495.1 Tupaia belangeri chinensis
AATGTTTTTATCTTTTTTTCCCATATGAAAGATTATTTTGCCAGGTATAGTATTCTTGATTGAAATTGTTTTTCACTGAACACTTTGACTATGGTTCCCCATTCTTTCCTTGCCTGCATTGTTTCCGCCGAGAGATCCGATGTTAGCCTGATGGGTGACCTTTGTAAGTAACTTGACGTTTCCCTCTTGCCAACTTTAGTGTCTTGTCTTTGTTGTTTTTGTCAGTCTGGCTATGATGTGCCTTGGAGAGGATCTTCTTGGGTTGATTCTACTCAGGGTCCTATGTACTTCTTGGGTCTGGATATCTGAATGCCTTTCTAGGTTTGGAAAGTTTTCTTCCAGGATTTCATGGAATAAATTATCTAGACCCTTATTATTTTCTTCCTCTTCTGGGATACCAATTATCTGGATGTTGGGGTGCTTGATAGTATCCAGAATTCCTCGTATATCACCCTCTTTTTTTTTTTCTTGTTTTTTTCCTCAATCTTCTTGATACCTTTTTCTAGGCCAGATGTTTTGTCTTCCACATTAGAGATTTGATCTCCTGCCTGATCTAATCTACTTTTAATACTTTCAAGGAGGTTTTGATTTCCTGTATCACATGCTTCAATCCCAGAAGTTCCATCTCGTTCTTGTTTAAGGTATTCATTTCTTCTTTCACATCATGAAAGGACTTCCTCATCTCCTAGAGCTCCTTGTCTCTTTTCTCTTCCATTTTAGTTAGTTTGGTCACTATAAATATTCTGAATTCCTTATCAGACATGTCCATGACATCCATTGTATTGACTGTGGGTGATGTAGGCTTGATGATTTCCCTTGAGGGAGAGGCCTTTTGTTGGTTGCTCATATTTCTTGAACCTCTGTGATGGTTCCTAGTCATCAGGTAATCTATATGTTGCTTCCTAACTTATTTAAGGTATCTCTGAGTGTTAAAAGTTGTACAGGATTAGAAAATTGATTATTTCTTTTATGGTTGGCCTACCTGTTGCTCACAATTACTATTAACTGTTGCCACTAGTCCTGTATGGCCCAAAGTCCTCCCTGTTTCTAAGGAGTGGTGAGCCTCCATCTGACCTAATAAGGAACACCTCAAGAGCAAAGAAAAACAAAACGAGAAAAGAAAATCGCTTTGTGTGCCATGCACTATTCAAATCACCAAAATTCAGAGCGTCCAAAGGCTAGTGGGAGAGGGCCAGAGAATGAGTGACAGGACCAGGTTGGTCAGGCCTGCAGCCTCAGTCTGTCTGGGGGCCCGAGCTACGATCTGGTTTGCGGGTGGGTTGGGGTGGGGTGGGAGTTCCTCTTAAAGTCCCAGCCAACCAATCTGGGGTCCAAGGAGGAGGAAGGGTGGGGATGTGTGAAGGTCTGGAGAGGTCGGGCCTGCAGCCTCTGTCCGCCTGGTGTCCGGAACTACTCTCACTAAAAGTATTTCTAATATTTCATATTTCACAATTAAATTATCCATTTATTAAAGAGAACGAAGAACAAGGGTTCTCAACCCTGGCTTTACAAAAGTAATGACCATGACAACTCTTCAAAATACAGGTGATCAGGTCACACCCCAATCCTACTAAATTCAAATTTTGAGGAGGAGAGCCAAAACATTTTTTAGAAATCACTACAATAGATTTTTTTCACATAACCAGGCTTAATAACCACAGATATAGCAAATTCCAAGTAAAAATGTACTTAGGTGATTTTCCCAGAATGCTTTAACTTTAGAAAATTATATATATATATATATATATATGTGTGTGTGTGTGTGTGTGTGTGTGTGTGTGTGTGTGTATACAATTTTTTGTTTTTTAAATTTGCTAGAGAGCACATGTGCTTGCCAGAAAGAGACAGAGGAGGAGAAGTTAGAAAGAAAGCATCCTCCCCTCCATGGGCGATGGTCACACCCTGGTCACTTCTTTTCCATTTCTTGTTTCCGGATTTGGGGCATACATGCACAGGCACCTGGCATGTTTCTCAATGGGGCTTGAACAGAGCAGTCAGCCATGTGGGATCCAGCTGCCTTAACCACCATACCACTGGTTGGTCCTACAACAATGATTTTTAAAAAACTTTGACACTGCTAGTATTTACACTCATGAATATTTAGAGCTTGTTATTTATGAAATAAGCTTCTGTTATAGTCTATCCATGTTGGGGCTGAATATGACCTTTACATTAATACTACATCTACCTAATAATATTTTTATGTATTTTTAAATAATGTAGTTTCTTTCTGGGAACAGTTAGGAAGAAGCAACACTCACAAAGAATTGGATTGGAAATGTTCATAGTATAAGGCAGCCCCACAGGTCACGGGAGGGCAGCCAGATTGAGGAGTTGTGTTGATGGGAATCTGTCAGCTTCAGGGAGCCAGACTGGTTATCTGCCGTAGTGAATGTTGTTTTTTTAGTTACATCAACTTGAAAGTGCTGTGTTATGCTTTTGTTGAGATGGAATCATGGTAAATTCATGAAGTGATGAATAATTCAGTATCAACATTCTATTGCTTCTGTTCAGAGTTTCTAATTGTTTCTTGGAATGGTGAGGTGAAAAACGAGCTGATTTCTTGACCCAAAAGGAACTTGCTTCACCTTAAGAAAATGTGTGCTAAGTGGTATTTTGTTATGAATGAAATGTACTTTATAATACTGGGTTCCCTAAAGGACTAAATTTTCTATTATTCTGAGCATGTTTTAGTATTTTTCTACATTGTTTATTGATTAAATAAGAAGGACAAGGAAACAACTTTTTCTGGTAAATCTGTGTTTTCACTAAAAGAAATCTAGGTATAGATTTCCTTTGTCCACTTTAAAAAAAATTACCTAATTTTATTAATTGCTATTATTTTTATATTACTTTTTAAAAGTTGAACAGAGAGAGACAGAAAGGGAATGTGAGAAAGCAAGCTGCTAGATCTGGGCCTCAAACTGCAGTGAGCCATGTGCGAGTCAAGCTGCCTTATCCACCACACCACATGCCTGCCCCCTTTGTTCACTTTTTATTTTTTATGTTTTCCCTAAGTTATTTTCTATATATGCCTCCTCATTTTCTCCTTGCATATGCTACCAAGAGTTGAAGACTATTTCTCCATTTCGGCTTCAAGATCTGAGCATATGTATAGTGTGCTGAGTGTGTGGATGCTAGAGCCAGATTCCAAGGGTTTGGATTCTTACCACCACCAACTGTGGGAGTCTGGGTGGGTTACTTAAACTTTCTGGGCCTCAGCTTCCTCATCTGTAAATAGGAGATGTCAACAGTCCTTACCTCATAGAATTGTTTTTGAGGAGAGGACCACTAGTTGGTGTAATGGCTATGTTGCTGAACTCCGATGTATTCGACCACAGTTTGAGTCCTGGACTCAGTGGCTTAAACTCACGCTGGGTGC
>NW_006203687.1:1111295-1168034 GCF_000334495.1 Tupaia belangeri chinensis
CCCCCAGGGGGATAACCATGCTGCAATTCCTTCTCCTCTATTCTCCTCCTGGGATCTTGGACACACATGTACATGCACCCAATGTTAGTTTCAAGTCACCCTGCCCAGGACTTGAACTGCAGCTGGCCATGTGTTAGTCCAGTAACATAACTGCTATGCCATCTGCTAGCCCCCAATATATGAGCATTTTGAAGTAAGGCTTGGCACATCCTAATTGCAGTGTGATCACAAGAGAGTATTATCATTGTCCATAGTATACAACTTTTGTCCAAAGTGGTGCATTTGTCTATTCTGTTTCTAAAAAGAGAAATACTTGAGTCTTGGTGATTAATAAAAGATAAAGGTTTATTTAGCTGATAGTTTTGGAGGCCCAAGGTCAAGGGCTGTACCTATAAGGAACTTCATTGTAGAGTTAAGAACCTTACAGGGCATCACATGGTGAGACACAGCAAGACTGAGCAAGAGTTAGCAAGAGTTGCACATGCGTCCATGTCCATATCTTATGTATTTTTAATTTTTAATTTATTATTATCATAATCTTGTAAATATTACATCAAATCACATATATCTTTACAGTGTATTACATGGCTTTTTTCAGAAGGAATACCTTTCATATCTGTCAAGACAAAGACATTACTACTATCCACATCATTATCAAATAGCTTTTCATTATTTTTTTCCAGATTATTATTCTTATTATTTTTTCAAACATTCAATCACTATGTATCATTTTGCTTGTAAAAAGCATTTACCCAACATGAAATACTTCTCAGACCAATCCAATTGAGTATACTATACATGTTATCATCAACAGATAATAAATCACTTCTGTGTCCCCCTAATATCATGCTTCTCTATTTGTTCTCTTGCTATCCTTCTCTATACTTTTCCCTTCTCCTGCCTGGTTCGATACTGTCTTCTGCATCCCTAACTCTTTTCACTGCTTCTATGCCCTCCGATATTTTGATCTCTGCTACAAAGTGCGAATAGTCAGTATATATTAAGTGGATATATACAATATCTTTCCTATCCTGGCTTGCTTCACTCAGCAATAGATCCTCCATATCTGACTTTCTATTGAATGCCAAGATCTTGTTTTTTGCTTTTTTTTTGGCTGAGAAGTGTTCCATAGAGCATATATACCACACTTTTTCAATCCATTCACCTGTTTGTGTCCATGTCTTATAAACCCAGTGGTATCCATTCATGGGGCCCCACCTTCAAGCACAGTAATTGGATAGCCCCCCCCATCTCAATGCCATTACAATGGCTCTCCAGATTTCTCTACCTGAAATTTTGGGGGACACATTCAAACCATTGTGAAATGACTCCTTCTGGTGTGATAATAAGTATAGTTATTGAACTATTTTGTGAACTAACAGGGTTTTCTTAAGAAACGATCACCTCAAGAAGCTGAAGTTCTTCGCCAGCTCTACACCCAGTCTTTCCCAGACCTGTTCCGCTTCAGTGTTCAGAATTTAGAATACAAGATGGAGGTGCTCGAGGCCTTTGTCATCACGCAAAGCATAAACATGCTTCAAGGCCTGATCCCTCCCAAGGTAAGTCGTTCTACTTTGTCTCTTGTTAATTGAGTTATATATTCTGCAGAGGCTGCACTATTTGAAATCAGATCTGCTTAGAGCTGTGGGGGAGGGAGAATGTTTCAAACATGGACCTCACAATTTTTTTTTTCTCCCTACCTTGTTTTTTTTCTCAAGGCAAGTCATGAATTTGGAATTTCATTGCTAGTAAATAAAATCATCCAGTAATTATACTTGCTTGCTTGCTTCCTGTAATTGTTTAATTGCCAAGGAGTATGTGGACTCAACAGAGAGAGAGAGAGAGAGAAAAAGAGAGAGACAGAAAAAGAGAGAGGCAGAGAGAGAAAGAGAAAGATGGAGAAAGTACCCACTATGTGGGGTATGGTCCCAAAGCCATCCCTTTTCTTCCATTTCTCCACACTGTGGGAATTTGGAGCATGAAAGGACTGCATTTCAAGTTGCAAGACTGGGATCTGAACCACTGTCAGCCATGTGGAGTCCAGTCCCTTTAACCATTAGGCTGTGGGAAACTCCCTAATTAATTAATTTTAATTCATTAAATTTGCTATAAGGCACATGTACTCACTCACTGGGGTGGGGTGGGGGAGAAAGCCAGCCAGGTCTGTCTGTCACCCCTTCCCCGGTTGTTGGCCATGCTGCAATCCCTTCACTTCCATTCTCCTCTTGTCGGCCATGCTGCAATCTCTTCACTTCCATTCTCCTCTTGTTGGCCATGCTGCAATCCCTTCACTTCCATTCTCCTCTTGTCGGCCATGCTGCAATCCCTTTATGTGCACTCACACCCATGCACACCCATGCTGCTGCAATCCCTCCCTGGGGATGCTCCGCTTGTCGGCCATGCTGCAATCCCTTCACTTCCATTCTCCTCTTGTCGGCCATGCTGCAATCCCTTCACTTCCATTCTCCTCTTGTCGGCCATGCTGCAATCCCTTCACTTCCATTCTCCTCTTGGGATTTTTGGGCACCCATGCGTATGTGCACTCACACCCATGCACACCCATGCACATGTGCACCCACATATACACTGTCCTGGAGTGTTTTTCAAGCCACGAGTTCAGGACTAGAACCACAGTAGGCTACGTGTCATCCAGCCACTCTAACCACCAGCCCTCCAGCTGCTCCCTGCTCCCCATTTATTTTTTACGTCTGGCTCTATATTTTTGTAAGTCCAGCTTTTGTTCCTCAGTTCAATTCAGCCTTTCTTTTGTTCTCAAGAAAAAACTACTGTCTCTTTTTCTATGTTGACTCTTCATTGAAACACTCTTGTTCTCAAGGAAAAACACTGTCCCTTTTTCTATGTTGACTCTTCATTGAAACACTCAAAGTGAAGTTTGGGGTTGGAAATGAAGCAACGTGAAAAGCCAACCGTCTTCTTTGGTCCTTAGGAGCAAGGCGTGGAGCCTGGGCCGGAGCACTTGGGGAGGCTGTACGTCTTCGCCCTCATGTGGAGCATCGGGGCGGCGCTGGAGCTGGATGGCAGGCAGCGGCTGGAACACTGGCTGCGCTCCCGGCCCGCGGGCATGCTGGACCTGCCAACCACAGCTGGCTCCCAGGACTCTGCCTTCGACTACTACGTGGGCCCCGATGGTAAGGACGCTCTGTCCCAGTCAGGTGCAGCAGATGGGGGAACGTTTCCAAAAGGCTCATGTTTACATTAACCTTTTTTTCTCAGTGGTAATTAAAACTCTTGGCTGTAAAACCGAAATGGAAATTAAAAAAAAAATAGAAAAAAAGCTAGTAATTGTTTCTTTTTAAAAAATTTACTGGGTGTTCCAAATGCACATTTTCCCCTTTCAAAATGTGACTGACATTTTAGTGAATTTAGAAAAATTTAAACTCTTCCTAAATCAAATTGATTTTAGCTATTCATGGAATAGAATCAGCCATTTATATAAAAATATAGTTTGAAGTATATTTTTATGAAATATACATGATCCATATCTATATTTCTCTTTTTAATAAGGTTACATATGCAAACATATATACGATATCCTAGGATCTTTTCCTTAATGCAAACTTTTGAGATTAGACATTTACAATCGATTGGTTATTTTAAGGGTGTGCTACTCTCACTCCATTCTGTATTTGCTTTTCCTTTTTCTTCCTATTTACCAGAAGGCATGTGAGTTTGCTGTAGACAGACAGACAGAGAGGGAGAGAGAAACGGAGAGAAATCCTTCATGGGGAGAGGACACACTGCAATCCTTTCACCTTCTCCCTCCTTCACGTGTTCCTGTCGTATGTCTCAAGCTGCCAGGTCTGGGATTTGAACTGCAAGGCTGTCCATCTGGGATCTAGCCACCTTAACCACCATGATACAGGCTGGCCCCTTTTCTATATATTTTTTTCTTATTTCTCCTTTTTTTTTTTTTTGAGAGGTCTTTGCTCTACGGCGCGTGCGCTCGCCAGACAGACGGAGAGAGACAGAGAGACAGAAAGCAAGAAATCACCCCCCAGGGGGGATGATCACGCTGCAATCCCTTCTCCATTCTCCTCTCGGGATCTTGGACACTCAAGCACACGCTCCCGGTGTGAGTTCTAAGCCACCGGGTCCGGGATGCGAACCGTGGTCGACTATGTGGGAATTCAGCGACATAGCCATTACGCTAACTGCTGGTTCCCCCTTTTCTGTATTTTTACATACACTTTACATTATTGAAAACCTATATATTTAAAAAGCAACCACAAAACACTTTCTTTTTATTATCATACATTCAATCGCTATACATTTTCTAATATTTTGTAATATTACCTCTTTGGAACAGTTTCTTGGGAAATTTTGAGTCAGCTAACATATACTTGTATACTTAGATTGCTATTTTTTTTTTTTTTGAGAGTTTTTTGCTACAGGGTGCGTGCGTTCGCCAGAAAGAGAGAGACAGAGAGACAGAAAGCAAAAAACCATCCCCCAGGGTTATTGGCCATGCCACAATCCCTTCTCCTCCATTCTCCTCTTGAGATCTTGGGCACACATGCCTAGCATGAGTTTAAGCCACTGGGTCTGGGACTCAAACCGAGGTCGACTGCATGAGAGTCCAGCAACATAGCCATTATACCAACTGCTGGTCCCAAGATCGCTAATTTTAATGATCTTTGTTTAACAGGGCGTATTTGTAAAGTACTTTATAAGAGTTAAAGGATGTCTGCTTATTACAGTCAGGAGTTAATTGTTAATACAAAGATGCGTGTGCTCTCTGCTCACTCAGGTAATTGGATGCACTGGAACACCTGTACCCAGGAATATGTGTATCCAGCTACTACCATCCCAGACTATGGCTCTATCCTGGTGCCGAATGTGGACAATGTGAGGACTGACTTTCTGATTAGAACCATCGCTAAGCAGGGCAAGGTACAGCTTTTCAACTTTTATTTTTAAAATCTACGTGTCAGTCTGTGTATATTCAACTCTGATTCTCTGATTGTATCCAAATTTCCTCTTTTTTTTTTTTTTTTTAAATTTGATAGAGGGCACGTGTGCTCACCATAGAGAATGTGAGAGAAAGAGAGGGGGAAGTGAGAACCCACCCTCTGGGGGGAACTCCATTCTCCTCACAGGATTTTGGGTGCATACATGCATGTCTGATGTATTTTTTTGGGGGGAGGGATGGAGAGGTTTTTGCTATAGGGCCCTCACCAGACAGACAGAGACAGAAAGTGAGAAATCACCCCCCAGGGGGGATGGCCACGCCGCAATCCCTTCTCCTCCATTCTCCTCTTGAGATCTTGGGCTTGCACACACACGTGCCTGGTGTGAGTTTAAGCCACCGGGTCCAGGACTCGAAGTGCGGTCGACTACATGGGAGTCCAGCAACATAGCCCTTACGCTAACTGCTGGCTGCCATGTCTGATGTATTTTTCAAACCATCAGGTCCAGGACTCACATTGCTCAGTTGGCCATGTGGGATCCAGTTGCCCTAACCATCAGGTCACTGACTGGTCTTAACTTTCCTCTTCTAACAAGGACACCAGCTGGATTGGGTTAGGGCCCACTCTAATGCCTTGTTTCACCATAGTCACCTCCTTATAGACCCTATCTCCAAATATAATTATGTTCTGTTCTGAGGTACTGCGGCGGTTAAGGCTTCAAATTTTTCAATTTGGGGGGGGGGGGGGGGGTTTCACCATAGTCACCTCCTTATAGACCCTATCTCCAAACATAATTATGTTCTGAGGTACTGCGGCGGTTAAGGCTTCAATTTGTACATTGTGGGGTGGGGGTGGGGTGCACAGTTCAACCCACTAGCAATCATTTTATTTCATTTATTGTATTTCTTTCCCAACTCCTCTGTTTTAGGCTGTTCTGTTAATTGGTGAACAAGGAACAGCCAAGACGGTTATAATCAAAGGATTTATGTCAAAATACGACCCTGAAAGTCACGTAATCAAGAGTATGAACTTTTCTTCTGCAACCACCCCACTGATGTTTCAGGTACCGACTCTGGTTTTACTTGTTAAGCCTAAGTTTGTGACAAACCTTGGAGACTCAGACGTTTTCACTGCTCTGCCTGTGCTCCCTAATTCACCTGAGCCTTCATAGCTCTAGTAGGTCCCCTACATGCTCATCTCTCATCCTGACTAACTATTATTCAACTATGATAGAATCTTTCTAGGTTATAATGTGTGATCTTAAACTATGGAGTAATAAAAAGCTTATTTAGGCTGCTATAGGCCCCAGAATTGTCTAAAATGATATAGAAAAGCCTGTAAATGCACAAAATCCAAAATGGCAAGAAATATAATTTACTCCCCCACTTAAACCTACTTCCTCTCCCTAGTGTTTTCATTCGTGTGTGTGCTACCATTATCGTAGCTTTCAGGCTAGAAACTTTAGAGTCAACTTGATGGCTTTCTCTTGAATCAGAGCCTGTTAATGTATGTAAAAAAAATACTTTTCACATCTCTTCCTTTTTCTTTGTGGTCCCTGTCCACCTTTGTGTGATCTACTTCTTCATGATTCTACACCAGGAATATTAGCATCAAAGAATCCCTAGCTTGTCTTGGCCCCAGTTTGATTCTCTTCCGGTTTAGCTTTTACACCTCTTCCAATCTGTTTCCTAAATTACACCTTTATCTTGCTGTTCCCTGACTTAACATTCTCCCATGGCTTCTGTGATCTATTTCAACAGGGTGTAAAATAGTAGATGTCAACCTTTGAAATATTTTACCTTGCCTTGTCATAGAAGAGTGAAGGGAAAGATTCTCAATTTTGCATTGCCTTTGTCAGTGAGACAGCCAGTAATGACTGGGTTTGCCATGGCTGATTGGCTCATTTTCTCTTGGTTCTAAGTTGTATGAGACCCTATTGAAGCTGAGAAGGAAACCCTAGAGAGGGTCCTAGCCCATGCTTCTATTATTTGTGAATCATCTCTTGTATCTTTTTTTATTTTTATTTTTTGGAGAGATTTTTGCTATAGGGCATGTGCGCTCGCCAGACAGACAGAGAGAGACAGAGAGACAGAAAGTGAGAAATCACTCCCCAGGGGGATGGTCATGCCGCAATCTCCTCTTCTCCACTCTCCTCTTGGGATCTTGGGCACGCGCACACACACGCGCCTGACGTGAGTTTTAAGCCACTGGGTCTGGGACGCGAACTGCGGTCGACCATGTGGGAGTCCAGCGACATAGCCATTATGCTAACTGCTGGTTCCCATCTCTTTTATCTTTATTAGAACATTAATACATTACCAAAAGGATACATCTCATAAATTGTAAATGGGAAATTTTGGAGGGAATCCAATTCCAAAGAACTTTGTTTTTTATGAACTTGTTCTTTAGCTATTGGAATGGAAATATCAAAGCAATGAAAATTGTTGAGGCCATGGCTAAATCAAGACTTTTTATCACTTAATTTAATTGGTGACAGCAGAGTGCCAATACACTAAGACCACTGATTAAATTTCTAATAAGACTGTCAACTTCATTATAGTCCTCTGTTGGAGATGGAATTTTCAATATAGATTGGCCTTCTAAAATGAATACCATTTATACAGCATCCTGGTGGGAAGGTCTGGATGGAAGGTTAACCCCTAGCTGTAGTGACGCAGTAGTAGCATTTTTGTGTTTGGGGAACAGCACACTAAATTATCCTAAGCTGATAAGAACCCTAACTTTATACATATTCCATTAATACTGCTTAACATTTAAAGAGCTTTTGTTCATTTTACCTTAGGAGAATATCCACTTTTAAAGGTGTAATTATTACCTTATATGAGCATAAAGATTTTTCAAAAATCAGGTCAAAGCGATTTTCCTCCCATGTAAGGTAGTTATCTAGCTATTCACACTTCTTGAGACAGTACTAAGTTGTCATGCCTGCAATATAAGTCTAACA
The DNA here is from genome assembly GCF_000334495.1 of Tupaia belangeri chinensis. Classification (NCBI taxonomy): domain Eukaryota; kingdom Metazoa; phylum Chordata; class Mammalia; order Scandentia; family Tupaiidae; genus Tupaia; species Tupaia belangeri. The sequence continues at coordinate 1,119,189 of NW_006203687.1, forward strand.
GTAACTGCCCAGAGCTGGTGCAGACTTTATAGTTAAGGGCAAAGTCCCCCACAAGACTGCCCTGACTTCAGATACCAGTCACAAACTCAGGGGTTTGTAGGTCACCTGTCCCTCTGATCAATTGGCTACAAATACAGGAACTCCCCATGACTCTCTCATTTTAAAAAAATCACTAGAAGGTTTTGTAGAACTTAGAAAATACTATGTTAACTAATAATTTTCTTGTAAAAGATGCAAATCAGAATCAGCCAAAACAAAAAACCACAAAACAAAACAAAACAATGACAATGCATAGAACAACCTTTGGGAGGGTCCCCAGTGTGAACCTTCCTCGTCCTCAGGATGTGTTTCCCTGGTCATTAAGTGTATCACCAACCAGGAAGCTCACCCAGACTTCAGTGTCCTGAATTTTTATTTTATTTTTATAACATAAGCATGCTTGATTAAATTATCGACCATGTGATTGAATTCAATTTCCAAGCACCTTCCCCTTCCAGAAAATCAGCTGTTATCAGTGACTTAAAACCCTTACTCTCCTATCACATGGTTGGTCTTTCTGGCTTGAGTAGTCTGAGAGAGCATATAAATAACAACCACATTGCTATTCCTTGGGAAATCCCAAGGGTTTAAAGCCTCCCTCCCAGGAATAAGACAAAGGCCAGTCAAATTCCTTATTTATTTACTTTTTTTTTTTTAAATTTTAAAGAATTATTTTAACTGCATTTGTTATTATCATTAAAATTTTTTTTTGCCAGAGAAATACAGAAAGAGAGAGCGAGAGAGGGAAAATGGGAAAACAGTCTGCCAGAGAGGCAGAGAAATGTGGGGGGGATAAGAAAGAATGGAACCTGAATCATGGTCGACCATGTGGGAGTCCAGCACCTTTAACAACCAAAGCCCACACCACCTGCTGGCCCCCAAATTCCTTATTTTAAGATAAGATATTTTTAAATTTTTATTTTTTAGCTTTGTTCCATAAGGCATGTGCTCACAGGAGAGAGAAAAAGAGAAACAGCAGGAGGCAAAGTGAGAAATCACACCCTAGGAGGGCCAGCCCCACCTCAATCCCTTCTTCTCTATTCTTCTCCTGAGATTTTGAGCATGCACACAAATGCATCTGGTGTGATTTTTCAAGCTGCCCAGTCTGGTACTCAAAACATGGTCAGCCATATGGAAGTCCAGTGCCTTAACCAGCATGCTTCTTGCTAGCCCCTGAGACAAGGCTTTGTCACTGTTTATTTATTTATTTAGTTTTAGAGGTTTGTGCTATAGAGCACGTGCGCTTGGCAGAAAGACGGAAAGAAAGAGAGACAGAAAGCGAGAATGGCCACACTGCAATCCCTTCTCCTCCATTCTCCTTTTGGAATCTTGGGGACGCATGCATGCATATGCGACTCTCATGAATTTAAGCCACTGGGTCTGGAACTCGAACTGTGATCGACTACATGGGAGTCCAATGACATAACCATTACACCAACTGCTGGTCCCTGTCACTGTATTAAACTGTGGCTTTTATCCCTTTGGGTAGTAAAGATTTTGGTCTATATCTCTTTAACATGAGATATTTATTAATTTCTTGGAAAAAGGCCATAAATTATCTAAAAAAACCTTTTTATTGTTTCATATATAAATTCATAAGCCATATAACTTCTAGAAATGGTACCATATTAAAGTATGATAATCAGATGAGTAATAAAGCAGACTTTGAAAACATATAACTCAAATTCTACAGGGTCTCGTCTGGGACTATGTTAGCCCCATTTCTTTCCAACCTTCAGTGTTGAGGGGGAATTGATGCATTGCAATTTCTTTTTCTGTCCCGAAGCATCATAGGACTCTCTGTTCTTAGTGCCCGGGCCTGTTTTGACTGCAGAGCACCAAGGCTTTCTATTGACCAGGACTCATTAGTTTTAGAAAGCTTTTAATTAGCTGAACTACTATAATTAACTTTCTCCCTATAATTTTCATCATTCATGCTAAATTGGGCTGATGGAGCAGCCTACGTATTTGATACCCCACCAAACTGAAACTGTAGTTGAGAAATTGGATGCTGTCCTTCTCTGTCTGTTACCACAATGGCACATTGTTCCATCGGTGACCGGACAGGTTGTCACCCTCAGGGTTTCCCTAATTTTCACCTTGATGTCACTTTCATGCCTTTTACCAACTGGAGTCCCCTCTGCCAGGGGTAGTCCAGCTATGACTCCTTCCAATGACTTTTCTTATTCAGATGTCTGCTAGATCACTTACTGAACTTGTTTTTAGCTTCTAGTTATGCATTATTATATTTTCACGTTAGTTTTGATACCATTTTTTAATTTTTATGTGCTATCAAGCATGTTTTTCAGTTGCTAAAGGGCATGTGCTGTGCCCTTGCCAGAGAGAGACGGAGACTGAGTGAGACAGAGAAAGGGAGATAACATCCCCCAGTGGGGCGTGGTCATACTGCAATCCTTTCTCCTGCATTTCTCCATCCTGTAGGGATTTTGGATATGCGTGCACAGGGACCCAGGATGTTTTTTAGGCTCTGGGTCACAACTTGAACTGTGGTCAGCCATGTGAGATCTGGCTCCCTTGACCACTAGGCTACAGGGCAGGAGCCTACCATAAAGCATTTTAAGCATTCCTAAGTAAGACTACTTCCACTTTGATTTAGTGAATTACAGTAAAATGGGAAGACATTATTTAAGCTGTAGATTTCTAATAAAGACTCATCTCTTTATTTGTTATAGCTAATAGTACATATATGGAAACCTAAAATAAAGTATATTTTATATCTCAATTTAGCCATATATAATACATTTGATAAATGATTTAAATGCTAGTATAGAGAAATGCATAGAGACAAAATAAAATATCCTTAGAATGATAAATGATTTAGTGCTAGTATAGAGGAATGCATAGAGACAAAATAAAATATCCTTAGATTGGGTAGTTCATTAAACTTACCAAGTGCTTTCACATATAATAGAAAATGATAATGTATAGTACTCTGTATGTATACACACATATACTTCTGGTCTGTGATTTTAAAAAATATTAGTAACTTACATAAAATTAGAAAGCTAGTAAGTGTGAAAAGCTCTAGTCTATTTCTCTTTCTGACTTTAAAACCAGCCAGAGCTATTATAAAAGGCTATTGAGGTTATACAGATTTTGTGCTGTGTCTAATTTGTAGAGACGATTATGTGAATGGTCAAACCAAGAAGTAGGCAATGCACAGTCTCTTCAAATGCACATGACCTTGCCAATACTTGATGTGCACAATCAGATATAGCTAGAATAAGAAATTCTACTTAGGATGCAATCGAAGTACTGTGGACCCCAGAGGGGGAGAGGATTAGTTTCTTTAGGGGATTATAGATATCAATGTAATGAAAGGGTTGACCTTACTTGGGGGAGTTTAATATTTATTAAATTAATTTTTAAGAATTTTATAAGGCTGAAGATGTATTAAAAATTAATTCAGAAAATTGAATTGCCCCTAGATTTTGGGGCTCCTGGGTTAGAATGAAAAACCACAACTTTCTTCACCACCATTCCTAAGTCTACCTGGTTTTCTACACTTCCAGTTTTTATTCTTAAAATGCTTCTGTCCTAACTGGGCTTAATGTTGGTAACTGAGTGTGGATAGATGGACCGTGAGCAATGATGTATATGACTTATAAAGACCTTTCCAGGATTGACTGGAGGCAGGAAGGACAAAGAGAGTGTGACGCATTCATCTTTGTGAGAAAGACAAATAGCTGAGTGAAGGTACATCACTGTTTGGAGCGGAGTGGATGCTTCAAAAAGCGACATTGAAATTAGAATAGAAATAATTTAATAATGTAAGCACAATTGGATAGTTGGTGCCAGTCTCTGAGTTAGGGTGCTTATGTGGTGAGCATGAGAACTTTGTTTCAAAATGTTGATTTTGGGATGGTGCGGAGCAACCAAGTGGGGAAGTCGAGATGGAGATATCTCTCCAAGTGCCCAGTTTTTCAAAACATCCCCAGGTAGATAGATAGGTAATGGAGCAGAACATACCCTTACCATGTTTCAGGCCTAGTGGAAGTCTCACCAAGAACCAAAATTCACTAGGGAACTGGAACACGGGCTGCAACCCTGAGAACAAAAAGAAGTCTCATCCTCCAGGCTCACATGCGATTTAATTTTCCTCTTTTGTTTCTCTTTTTGATGACTTAGCTCTTTCCTGACACATATGTTTTACTAGTAATTTCCTGTCATTTCATAAAAAATTAGGATCATCATAAAGGGGAGAAGTGCACCTATGTAGGAATCAGCCTGCATTTGTCTGACTGTGCCACCATGGCTTTTTAGCCCTTAGACGTTCCCCCAAGACATAAAATGCTACTGTGCTAGAGGGTTCTCATTAATAGACACAGGGATGTCTGCCTAGTCTGCCTTAGGGAGGTGTCAGGGGGTTATTAATTGGCCTATGCGCTTAACTTCATGGAAAAGCAGAGCTAAATTTAGCCTACTTCATTACTTTGAGCAGTTTACTTTTATGTCAGGGGAATACAAAATTCTTTTTGTCATTGGACTAGTTTATGGGAGATTTATTTTGTGATTGAAAAGTTGTAGTGTGTGTGTATACATATTTTTATTTAAATATGGTGAACATTTTCAGATCTTGTATTTACTTAAAACAAGGAAAACTTACAATTTGCAATTATTGTAAACTTTCTCCAGGACAGATGTATAGATTTTTGCTTATATCTCAATCTCATTTTATGGTTATAAAAGTCATTATTTTCCCTTTTTTTTTTTTTGGGGAGTTTTTTTTTAAAAAAAATTTTTTTTGCTATAGGGCGTGTGTGCTTGCCAGAAAGACAGAGAGAGACAGAGACAGAAAGCGAGAAATCACCCCCCATGCCACAATCCCTTCACTTCCATTCTTCTCTTGGGATCTTGAGCACACATGCACACACGCACGGTGTGAGTATAAAAGTCATTTTTAACTACTTTACTCTTCATTGTAAGAAAACATCTTCTTTTTTTGGGGGGGAGGGGATTCATTTTAACTTAGCATACCTGCACTTTCTTCTGTTACTTAATATGCAGGTTCTTACCATGTTACTTAACATGTAGGTTCCTGCAGTGCTAGGAATAAGATGAGATCTTTAAGATTTTGAGCTTATTGGGTTTGAGAACTTTGTAGCCCTGTTTTCTTTTCAGTGCTAGATTCTGCATACAGAGTACATGACCACAGGTATGAGAATATCACAGACAACAGCCCATGGTTCTTCCCTCATGTGCCCCTGCCACTACTTTTTTTTTTTTTCCTTGGGAGAAGTTTTTCGCTATAGGGAGCGTGCGCTCGCCAGACAGACAGAGAGAGACACAGAGACAGAAAGTGAGAAATCACCCCCCGGGGGGATGGTCACGCCGCAATCCCTTCTCCTCCATTCTCCTCTTGGGATTCTGGGCACGCACGCACACACGCCCGGCGTGAGTTTTAAGCCACCGGGTCTGGGACGCGAACCACGGTCAACTACGTGGGAGTCCAGGGACATAGCCATTACGCTAACTGCTGGTTCCCTGCCCCTGCCATTTCTAATGCCCCTTCCATCAGCTTTAATTTTTTTTATATTGCAAAGGTTTTTATAGAGCACAGTGTGGTCTCCTCCTCTGCCACCTACTCTCAGAATGCAGAAATGAGTGAGGAGGTACAGGTGGGCTTTGTTCTCCATTTTGTGCTGGGAAATAAGAAGTGAGTCAGCGCTAGTTCAGTGACCCTCAACAAAGCATGCCTGACTTACGTCAGGCTTGGGAGCCAGATAGCAGCCTGCTCAATGAAGGGCAGCTTTAGGACCATGGCAGGCTGTGTAGCTCAGAGCATAGACCAAAGGAGCCGTGTGGACAGTAGCCCAGTTTGGTTTTATCTCTGATTATAGGAAAACTTTCAGCAGGGCTGGGGCCTTTGAATAAGGGGTTGTAGTGTTATCAGCATAGGCACAATAAGACAAAAATAAATTTTTAGAAACGGACAGAGGAGTTTCATCCTTTCAAAATTTATGTTGCTCAGAATTTCACTTACTCCTAAATTAACCAAATTTTCAAAGGTTATGAAAGTATGTGGGTAATTCAGGTTCTTTAGGACTTGTTAGCCTGAATTAAGGAGGAAATTTTGACTTTTTAAAAGTATTTCTTGTCAGTTCAAAGGTTCTTAGTTAAAAACATTTAAAACATTCTTCATGTCTTAGGGGATATTTTTACAGACATTTCTGTTGGCTTTCTTGTTTAACAGAGGACTATAGAGAGCTATGTGGATAAACGCATGGGCACAACATATGGCCCTCCTGCAGGAAAGAAGATGACCATTTTTATTGATGATGTGAACATGCCAATAATCAATGAATGGGGAGATCAGGTACATTGATCCTATAGCACATTTCATTTCTTCAATTCAGCATCGATTTATTCTTTGTTAAGTAAATGTTTTCTACTTTCTCGAGAATTCAGTACCTCAATTTCAATAGAGTTCATTGTTTGGAAACAGTGCAAGAGTCAGGATCCAGAGGTGCAAGGGGACAGAAAGAAATTGTATATTAATCTGAGAGTGCTCTTTCTTAGGTTACTAATGAGATAGTACGGCAGCTGATGGAGCACAGTGGATTCTATAACCTAGAGAAGCCTGGAGAATTTTCCAGCATTGTGGATGTCCAGTTTTTGGCAGCCATGATTCACCCTGGGGGTGGACGCAATGACATCCCCCAAAGACTCAAGAGGCAGTTTTCCATATTCAACTGCACGTTGCCCTCTGACGCTTCCATGGACAAGATCTTTGGTAAAATAATTGTCAATAGGGGTTGGGGAGGGAAGAACCTCCTGCTTGTGTTCCTGTGAGAAGATATCCACCCAGATGTCAACAAAGAAAGAACATTGGGTGGCTCCCTAGCCTACAGCCTTCATCACTCTCAAGTTGTATTTTGTTTAATATAGGGATTTATTTTAGATGTGTACTGAATAGGATACTTGGGTGCTAGATAGATTTCCTCTCCCTTCCCTTCCCTTCCCTTCCCTTCCCTTTCCTTTCCTTTCCTTTCCTTTCCCTTTTCCTTTCCCTTTCTTCTTTTTTTTTTTTTTTTTTTTTTAAGGTTTTGCCATAGGGTGTGTGCACTTGCCAGAGAGAGACAGAGAAAGACAGTGAGATGGAAAGTGAGAAATCACCCTCCTGGGGAGGGGAGGGGTGGCCACACCACAATCCCTTTCCTTCCATTCTACTCTGAGGATTTTGAGCACAAATGCACATGGACCTGGTGTGAGTTTCAAGCTGCCAGGTCTGGGACTCGAACCACAGTTGGCCGTGTCGAAGTCCAGTGACTTAACCACTGCACTATCTACTGACCCCAGGTAGATCTTTTCTATCTATATATATTTTTAAAACTTAACAATTTACTAAACAAGGAGATTACACATAAAATGGACATGGATATGAACTGGTTCCTTGTAGATGAGCTGGGTATATAAATTGAGATGTGGGCATATAAATGGGGTCTGGGCATGTAAATTGAGGTCTGTATAGAATATATATGGGCATATAAATTGAGATCTGGATTGCTATATTCCATGTCGAAAATTTATGTAGCTGATACTTAAACCAATTCATGTAATGATTTTGGCCAAGGAAATAATGGTGCATAGAACAGAGATTAGCTACAGTCTGATCTTCAGAGTAATGTATAGATGTAATATTAAGCTATTGATTGATTAAGTATGTAGTATTTTAGAGATAATGTAACTGAAGAACCACTAGCCCATATATAACCATGTGTATTTAACTGAGTAATGTAAGTGTATTTATGAATGATTTTGGAATCACTCCTTGCAGAAGACAGTACAATTATGAACCCATTAGTGTTAGATATGGATTTATGATTTCTGAATCTTCTACTGAAAACACTCATAGGAATTACCCTAATTGATTTCTGGCAGACTGAAATACCATTTGAGTGCCCCAGGCTAGGGTAGTATGGCAGTAAACTGCCTTCAGTCACAGCAATGGGCAAGGTTTGGAAACCAGTTGACATTTGAATGATCTAAACATGGGAAAAGGAAAATGGACCAGAAAGAATGACAGTTAATCACTTTTAATTATTGTTTATTGCATGGAAAAGTTTACATAAATAAATTAAAATATCTTGTAATATATAGAAAGGCAGAAACAGAAAAGAGAAATTTTAGTGAACTTATAAAATCTTTTTTCTTTTTGTTTTTAATAAGGCAACCTTATATATTTATCATTGTTCCCCATTTAATGATATCAAATTAGTGCAGCCAGGCTTTTGCACAGTATTTTTAAAAATCAAAATCTTTTCAGTATTTTGAATGCTGATTTACTTGAACCCATATTTATTTTTGAGCATATTTGAAAAAACAAGAGAACGTTGATGAATATAATTTTTTAAATATGTACTATCTATTAAAATGTGTAATTGCATTTGTGCAAACTCTACATGATAGTGGTTTTGCTCTTAATTTAGTTTATCTGAATTACTACATAAAAATGTCATTTCTTCTCTTTCTAGGTGTGATTGGGGTAGGCTACTACTGCATCCAGAGAGGTTTCTCAGAGGAAGTGAGAGATTCAGTGAGAAAATTGGTGCCCCTGACACGTCGCCTATGGCAGATGACCAAGATTAAAATGCTCCCTACCCCTGCAAAATTCCATTATGTGTTTAACCTTCGAGATATTTCTAGGATCTGGCAGGGCATGCTAAACACTACATCAGAGGTCATCAAGGAGCCAGATGTAAGTGATAACTAAGAGAGGAAAACAAAACATTGCTATTAATTATACATCCTAAATATTTTAATTTTTACTTCAATTATGAAACTATTTTGGAAAGTTTCAACATGAATATTCTTTACTTTGTGGCTTTTCAACTAAAATAAATAAGGAAAAAAATAAGTCAGAACATTTAAATTAAATTAGGTTTATGTTTAAGAAAATAGTATATGTAATTATTTTCTAATGACTAAAGTAAAAGAAATAATTGATTTTATTTTCCCATCACAACTTTATACTAAATAATGGAGACAATTTGGAGATTCTTCAAAAAAGTACAAATAGAACTACCATATGATCTAGCAATCCCACTCCTTGATGTCTACCCAAAGGACAGGAGAATACTTAATTGGAAAAGTGCTTCCACATTGATGTTTATTGTGGCACTATTCACAATTGCTAAGTCATGGAAACAACCCAAATGCCCACAAACAGATGAATGGATAGAAAAAATGTGGCACATAAACTCAATGGAATACTATTCAGCCATAAAAAAAAACAACAAAATCCTGGCTTTTGACAGGAAGTGGATGAATATGGAAGATTTACTGCTGAGTGAAGCAAGCCAGGCTATGAAGGAGAGACATTGTATATCCTCACTTAATATATACCGAGTGTCAGCACTCTGTGACTGAAACCAGTTGACTAAAGGGTACAGAAACACAGTATATAGATGTAAATACCAGAAATAGTGTGTGTGAAAGAGGAGGGTATGAGGAAGGACATTTAGAAGAAAAATAGGGAGACAAAGCATTAATGGCACAAAGGAATGTGGTATTATCTGTTGAAGATATTTTGTAGTTTTATCAACTGTACTAGGGAGCAATGTTCACCTGTTGAAATATCCATTTTGTAAGTCGAATAATAATGTGATTGAATGTATAAAAGAAAATGAAATGAAAAAATAAATTAAAAAAAAATCCTCAACTTTTAGTTACAACAAAGATCTTTAGGTATGAAAAGCAGCTCCATGAGTGGAGTCTTTCTGCCAAAGATCTTTCTGATATTCTGTGCACAAGTTCAGATTTACACTGGAAAACGACATGCTTATCTCAGAAAATGAGCTTCATTTTACAACGTCTGTACAATAACACTGTAAAACTGCTTACAAAACCAAACTTTGATGTAGAGCAACACTGTACTTCACAATTTATTCAACTTCTAAAGTAAATAGTACAAAAAAATTTGTAAAGAAGTATATCTTTTATGTTTTTTCTTTTTAAAATATTTAAAAAATTATGATTCCTGGTTTATGAAAAAATCATTGACAAGACATGCCAAGAACTTTGTCATATGCTTTTTAGTCATTTATTTGTCTTCCTTTTAAAGTGGTCTGCTCATGTCAGTTGCCTATTTTAAAACATTATTTTTATTAGGTTGTTATTTTATTTAATTAACTTTTGTGGGTGAACTGTTTGAGTTCTTTGTATATTCTGGTTGTCAATTCCTTATCTGAAGAATAGTTTACAAATACTTTTTCCTATTCTCTATGTTGTTCTTTTACTTTTTTATTGTTTCCTTTGCTGTGCAGAAGCTTTTTAGTCTAATGTAATCTCATTTCTCTATTTTGGATATTGCTGCCTGTGTTTTAGAGGTCTTATTTAAGAAATCTTTACCTACTTTGAGATATTGAGGTGTTTCGTCCTCATTTTCCTCTTTTAATTTTATAGTTTTTGCCTTAACATTCAAGTATTCAATCCATTTTGAGTTACTTTTTGTAAATGATGAGAAGTGGGGGTCTAGTTTATTTTTCTCAGGTGTTTTTCTAGTTTACCTAGCACCATTTATTGAAAAGGCTGCCTTTTCTCCGCTGTATTGTCTTGTGACTTTTATGGAAAATCAGTTGCTGAATTTATTTCTCTGTTCTGTTCTATTGGTCTATGTGTCTGTTTTTTGGGTCAGTATCATGCTGTTTTGATTATTATGGCTTTACAACATATTGTTAAGCCAGGTAGTGAGATGCCCCTGACTTAATTCTTTTTGCATAGTGTTATTTGGTGATATGGAGTCTTTAGTGGTTCCAGACACCTTTTGTAATTTCTTTTTTCAGTTTCTCTTAAGAAATAGAAATATCACTGGCACTTTGATAGGCATTTTATTGAATTTAAGAATCATTAGGGCAATATTGACATTTTAATCAAGTAGATTCTTTAGTTCATGAAAGAGGATGGCTTTTGGTTTTAAAATCCTTTTCCATTTTTCTGTTCAGTTTAAAAAAATAATTTTCCTCATAGAAATCTCTCACTTTCTTTGTTAGATTTATTATGAAGCATTCAATTATTTTTTTTTGTGGCTATCGAAAATATGATTCTTTTCTGTCCTAGGCTGTTCACTGTTAGTGTACAAACACATAACAGATTTTTGTATGTTGATTTTGTATCCTGTGACTTTACTAAATTTACCACCTCTAAGAGGTGGTTCTTTTTTTTTTGATTCTTCAGAATTTTCTATGTACATAGTCATGTCATCTGAAAACAGGGATAATTTAACTTCTGTCCATTTCAATGTGGATACTTCTATTTCATTTTCTTCTCTAATTGCATTTGCTAGGACTTAAAGTACTATGTTGTATATGAGAAGAGAAAGTGGTCATTCCGTCTTGTTCTAGTTCTAAGTGGAAAGTATTAACATTTTTCCCATTCAGTATTATGTTAGCTTACCATAGTTATGTTATTTTTTACTTATTTTTGAGAGTTTTTTACTATAGGGTGCGTGCACTTGCCAGAAAGACAGAGATAGAAAGCAAGAAATCACTCCCCAGGAGGGATGGCCACGCTGCAATCCATTCTCCTCCCTTCTCCTCTTGGGATCTTTTCCACTTACTAGAGAGAGACAGAACAAAAGGGAAAGTGAGAAATCATCCTCCAGAGAGGATGGTCACCTACTATTCCTTTTCCTCCATTCTCCTCAGGATTTTTGGCATACATGCACACTCTCCCAGCATAAATTTCAAGCTGCCAGATCACCCTGGGACGTGTGGGAGTCTAGTGACATACCCACTATGCTACCTGCCTGCTGGCCCTGGCAGTGTTATATTTTTTTCTTATCAGTAGTTTTAAGAATTTTAAAAAAATTTCTGTTGACATCTTTAGTAGTTTTGAAATTGTTCAGGGGCATGTTATTGAGTTTTCACATATTTGTGTTTACAAATATTCTTTTTTTTTGGTTTATTTTAAGTTTAATTCCATTGTGAACAGAAACTATTCTTGGTGTAACTTCTATTCATTTTAATCTGTACAGGCTTGTTTTGTACCATACAGTGTCATCAGTTTTAGAGAATAATCCATGAACAGCTGAGAAAAATGTATATTCTGTATGTATTTGGTGAAATGCTATATATGATCTGTCCCCTTTGGTTTATGATATTTAACTCCAGTGTCTCTGTAATTTCTGTCAAGATGACCTAGCCAGTGATGAAAGTGTGGTATTGAAATCCCCAGCAATTAACGTATTATACTCTAACCTTCCTTTCCATTCTAGCAGTCTTTAAATATTTGGATGCTCTGAGGTTGAGTGTATAAATATTTATAATTGTTAAATCTCAGTGGTGAGGCAATTACTTTAATACTGCGCAATGGCTTTCTTTCCCTCTATTTGCAGATTTTAGCTTGAGGTCTATTTTCTCTGATATTAGGATTGCTAACTTCTTTTTCTTTTCCTTTTTTTGGTTTCTATTTGCATGGAATGACTTTTCCAACCTTTTACTCTGAATCTGTGTATGTACTTTTTTTTTTTTTGAGAGTTTTTTTTGCTATAGGATGCCTGTGCTCTCCAGAAAGACAGAGACAGAGAGACAGAAAGCAAGAAATCACCCCCTGGGGAGATGGTCACCCTGCAATCCATTCTCCTCTTGGGATCTTGGGCACGCACGCACATGTGCCTGGCGTGAGTTTTGAGCCACTGGGTCCAGGACTTGAACTGCGGTCGACTACATGGGAGTCCAGTGACATAGCCATTATGCCAACTGCAGTCCCCACTCTGTGTAGTATTTACCAGTGATGCCTATTTCTTGTAAGCAGCATATAGAGGCCTCCTGTTTTATTATTCATTCATTCTATATCTTTTGAGTGAGGAATTTAATTTATTATCCTATTTAATAATATTATTGATATATATAGATTTATACTTGCCTATTTTTTTTTTTTTTTGGTCAGCTCCTGGTTGTTTTGTGTTTTTATTTTTTCTTTCCTTTTTTTCCTTCAGTTATTGTATATCTTTGCTATTTAGATGACTTTCATAGTGGTAGTAATTAAATAATTTCTGTTTCTTCTTTGTGTAGTTCATCTACTGGTGGGTTTTATACTGTCATGTAATTTCTTGGTGAAATTTATCTTTATTTCATCACCAAATATAGTACTTCCTTAAGTATTTCTTGAAACATCAGTGTAGCATTCTTGATGTCTTTCTGCTTTTATTCATCTAAGAATGACTTTATTTCTCTCTCCAATTTGAAGGGTATTTTTGCTAGGTGTAATATTCTTGGCTGAAAAAATTTTTAAATTTTTTTAGAGGTTTTTGCTATAGGGCGCGTGTGCTTGCCAGAAAAACAGAGAGAGATGGAGAGACAGAAAGCAAGAATCACCCCCCAGGGGGAATGGCCACACTGCAATCCCTTCTCCTCTATTCTCCTCTCAGAATCTTGGGCACGCACACACACACATGTGCCCGGTGTGAGTTTAAGCCACCAGGTCTGGGACTTGAGCCACAGTTTACTGCATGGGAGTCCAGCAACAGCCATTACAACAACTGCTGGTCCATTGGCTGAAATTTTTTATTTCAGAATTTTGAATATATCATTCCCTATTTCCTTCTGGCCTTTAAGATTTCTGTTGAAAGATCTGAAGTAAGTCTGATGGGATATTTTTAAATAGATTCTTGGCACTTTTATGTAGTCATTTTTAGGATTTTTCCTTTAACTTTTGACATTTTGACATAATATGCCTTGGAGTGGATCTTCTGTTGAATATTTAGTGTCCTCTGAATTTCCTGGATCTGGATGTCTGTATTGTTCATAAGATTTAGAAGGTTTTATACTACTATTTCATGAGATATTAATTTTCTAATATAATAATTTCTAGTAAGACTTAGTTTTCTAATTTGTAAAATATAGATTTTTCTTTGTCATTTTCTATCTTTGTGTTCTGAGATACTTTTTATGTGAATATTCAGTCATTACATGGCATCCCAAATTTCCTGTGTATTTTTCATTTTTTGTTGTCATTTTTTCTTTCTTTTGGATATTTTGGGTGGTCGAAACTCTGTGCCTTCAAGTTTTGGGAGTCTTTGTTTTACATGATCTTGATGCTTTCCATAGAATTTTAATTTCCTGTATTGTATTCTTTATCTCTTGGATTTCTGTTTAATTGTTTTTAAAATACCTCTCTCTCTACTAAACTCCTTAGACATATCATGGAATGCTTATCTCATCTCCTGGAAATGTTTGTGTATATTCTCTTGCATCTCACTGAGATTTTTTATGATCAATATTCTAAAATCTTTTTCATCACTTCTGTGCTTTCCTGCACTTTGTCCATCATTGGTGGGGTTAATGTCCTGGAGGCCGACCCAGAGCGCCCACAGCCTTCTGTGTCTTTCTCTTTCTCTCTAGTGAGTGTGTACTCCCTCTGGAAAATTAAAAACAAACAAACAAACAAAAAAACCTTTGGTCAAAATATGTCTGAGTAATTATTATTATATACCTTGTTTGGCTAGGAGATTGGTGTTAGATGCTTCCTGATAGCTATCTTGGGCCCATTCCTGTTGATTTATTTTATATAATAATCTTCATATTTTGTGCCTGACATTTTAGCTTAAAAAATCTTTATAGGTAAACATTCAAAATTAAAAGAAAGTATTTTGGGAGCCAATAGGTGGTGTTGTGGTTAAGGCACTGGACTCTCATATGGCTGACCAAATTTCAAATCCCAGACCTTATGGGTACATGTGTGTTCAAAATCCCAAGAGAAAAATGGATCAGAAGGGATTACAGTGTGGCCATCTTGCTTGAGGGGTGATTTCTCACTTTCCCTCTGTCTCTCTCTGTCTCTTCTTGGTGAGTTCAAATGTCTTATGGCAAAAACCTAAAAAAAAAAAAAAAAAAATAAAGGGGTATTTTGTTGTTAATCACCCATGCTTTTTCCTTTCCAGGTAATGATGTACTAAAAGAGTTCTGTGTGTTGGTAAAATTGGAGACAGCAAAGCAAAACGTTCATTTAATATAAAAAAAATGAGCATTTGGACATACATTTGAATAGGACAGTTCCCAGTGTTACAAAATTTCTCTTCAAACATAGAATGTTATGTAAAAATCTGGTGTATCAGTTTTTCCCCAAAGCATGGCCTGTGTAGTCAGATTAAGGCAGGATATCTTCTCTCAGCTCTCTGGGGCTGAGGAGGTAGTTAAGCAAATGGATTTTAGGGGACTTCCACACATAAACAGGCAAAGGCAGCTGAAATATCAACAAATCTGTTGTTAAATACATCAGATGTCGACTATCAAAAACAAAACAAAACAAAACACCCCACACTTCCGTTCCAGATGCTCACAAAAATAGGTAACTGCGCTTTCTGACTCTCAAAGACTAGGGGTTTTGGAGAACACTTGCTTTCCTTATTATAGATTATTGACAATCAATTTAGCAGCAGTGAACTTAAAAAAAAAAAAAGGCCTGAGGGTAAGTGTGCATGTGAGAAAGAGAAAGAGAGAGTGGGAGAGAGAGGAAGACAGAGAGAAAGAGGGGGAGAGAGAAAGAATGCATCCCCCAATGGGGCCTAGTCATGCCACAGTTGCTTCTCCATCCCCTCAGGCTCCTGGTGTGTTGTTCACACTTCTAGGCTGAGATTCAAACTGCAATTGGCCCTGTGGGATCTGGCTTACTCTGCCGGGCTAAACTACTGCACTATGGGGCTGGCCCAACACTGCTTTTTGTTTTGCTTTTTAGAATTTTCTGTAGGGTGAGTGTGTTCACCAGGGAGACACAGAAAGAGAGGGAAAGTAAGGAGTCACCCCCAAGGATATGGCTATGTAGTATGTTACTAAGCTAAGAAATTTCCATCAGTTGCTCATATAAAATAATGAGCTTAGAGGAACATTTGTTATTCTAACTTGGGAACAGGAGTGTTTGGCCATTAGATTTCCTCAACTGTCTGTTAATTTTGGGCCTTGGATGTTCTGCTTTGTTTAAATAGGGAAGATTTCTGCTTTGAATTTCTTTCATTTGGGTTAAGCAAATATACTTTTATAATATCTCACTTGTATACATCAACATGCAGTCAGTTTAAGACAGCAATTAAGGCATCCATTATTATTTAATTAGTTTTTAAATTTATTTTTTTGTTGTTCCATGAGTGAGAGATACAGAAATAGAGACAGAGACAGCCACTCCCAGTAGGATTCTGACGCTATGATCCATACACAGTTTCAGTCAGCTCTTGATCATGGCAACATAAGTGCTCAGAGTACTCAGGAGGGTCTATGGACATGAACCCAGAAACTTTTGATGTGATCGATTTCACAAAGCATCGTGTTTTACTGCTGTACCACTGTCTGGCCCTCTCTGCTATACTTCATATTATGCTTTGGCAACTTAATGTGAATGTATTATTTTAAAAAAAAAAGACTAATTTGGGCCAACAGGTGGCAGAATGGTTAAGATGCTGGACTCCTATGCGGCCAACCACAATTTGAGTCCCAGACCTGGCAGCTTGAAACTTATGCTGGCCACGTGTGTGTGTGTGTGTGTGTGTTTGTGTGTGTGTGTGCATGCACGCGTGTATGTGTGTGTGTATGCAAAATGCTGAGAGGAGAATGGAGGAGAAGATATTGCAGTGTGGCCAGCCCCCCTGGGGTGGTGACTTCTCACTTTCCCTCTCTCTGTCTCTTATGAGTACATGTGCCCTGCGGCAAAAACTCTTAAAGACTATCACAAAATTAAGACTTTTACATAAAATATTAGTTTGTTGGTTGATCAGGGTAATTTTTAATAATTTTGTCTAGAGATGTTTTCTTTTCAATTTAGAGACCACAGATGAATAGACTTTGCTTTCTATTTAATATGATTGAATGAGACCAAGCTGAAGTGAAGTTGAGCATCTTTTCACTAACTTTGCAAAATGTGGCATCTTAAATCAGGAAGGATGAACTCTACAATATTGTCAACTCGAATCCCCAATTATGGTATAATAAGGATTAATAGCACATTTTAATTATGCTCTCAACAGGAACTGCTGAAGCTGTGGAAGCACGAATGTAAACGTGTCATAGCTGATCGTTTCACGGTGTCCGATGATGTGACCTGGTTTGATAAGGCTTTAGTAAGTCTTGTAGAGGAGGAGTTTGGTGAAGATAAAAAACTCTTGGTGGATTGTGGAACTGATGCTTATTTTGTGGATTTCTTGAGAGATGCACCTGAAGCTACAGGTAAATGATTAAAGCAGAATTTGAAAATCCCTAAAAGAGAGGGTTTTTTTTTTTTTTTTTTTTTACAGAGGCCATGTGTGCTCACCAGAGAGAAAAAGGAGAGAGAGAGAGAGAGAGAGAGAGAGAGGAAAAAAGCCCTCTGAGGGAGTGTGATCATGCCCCAAGTCTTTTTTCTGTTTCTCTATTCTGTCAGGGTCCTGGGCATATGTTTATGTGCCCAGCATGTTTATCAAGCTGCCAACCTGGATCTGAATTGTGGTTGGCTATGTGAGTTCTGATTCTCCACACACAGGGCTTAATTACTGTGCTATAGGACTGACTCCCTCCCCTAAAGGGAGATCTGAAAACAGAAGGTTCAGTCTAGGGATGTTGAGTTTCTATCCAGTGAACTTTACTGAAACAAGTCCGGGCACAGTAAGTGCTAGGAAGTCCAGAATGAGTGGATAGGTGTAGTCATGGAGCTTGAAGACCGTCAATTTTATGCATTTTGTGATCGGATGTGCAGGTAGCATAGGAGGCGGGATGGGGCAGAGAAAGTGGCCAGGACTTGTAGTTTGTCAGACAAAAGTAAGTTAAAGGATTGGATCTACCACATGTTGGCTGGACATCTCTGAACTTTCTTGAGCCTCATTCTCCTCAATTATAAAAACGAAAATATGAATATATGCATTATGGGTTCTCTGGGGAATAAATGAAATGTTATCTGTAGAATGGCTTAGGTAGACTTTGACCCATAGTCACTGCGGAATGAGAGATAAAAATAAGGATAATAATTATTATTCAGATCACCCTCAATGTTGAAAATTAAAATAAAAATCTCAAATTAAATGAGAGGGCCACTGAATATAATTGGAAAGATATGGGTGATAAGGAGACAAGCTTTTGTGGTTGTGGTTCCAAGAAAAATTGACATGTATTACTCTTCTTATGAAGAGACACTGCTCCAGTTGTTTTCCCTTCGAAATAACTGGGCTTAAGTTGAATATATATATATATATATATATATATATATATATACACACACACACACACAACACACACACACACACACCCCACAGGTGGCATGGTGGTTAAAGGCTCTGGACATCCCACATAGCCAACCACGGTTTGAGTCTCAGGCCTGGTGGCTTGCTTTCTTACTTCCCCTCTTTCACTCTCTGTCTCTGTGTCTTTCTGATCAAATTAAAATAAATAAATAAATAAAATGAATGAATAAATAAAATTAAATAAATAATTCTTTAAAAAAGAAAAAAAGACATATTTGGAAACATATCTTCTAAATGATTGTGAATGGCCAGCTAGGCTGTCACCAGATTTGATGATATGTGTGTGCTGCCAATAGTATCTGAGCACTCCTTGCTGTCTGTGCAGTTAGAACACTCCTTCTGCAGAAAAACGTGATACATTTTATTTTAGATCACAGCAAGCATACAAAAATCCTGTAAGGATAAGGGCATTACACAAGGTAATTAAAATTATGTATTATGCATTTTATTTCCTGTTAATGCAGAAGGATAAATAATTAGCATATGGTTTTTAAGGATCACCACTCCTGCATTCTGGGAGTGGGAGCAGTATCTGGAAGCAAACACATAACCTTTTTTAAAAAAAAAATTGAAGAATTATGTATTTAATGTTAGTTATTACTGTTATTTTTAAATTTGATCAGAGAGAGAGAGAGAGAGAGAGAGAGATGGAAAGTCAGAAAGCAAGTTGCCAGGTCTGAGACTTGAACCATGTGAGCCATGTGAGAGTCCAGTGCCCCCAACAACATGCCACCCGCTGGTGCCAAAACATATAACCTTTTGTGACTTCAAAGCACTTTATCCCTCAAAGCTTGAATCAAGCATTTATGAGAGTGTTGTGACTCTTGAAATTGATCAGTGATAGCACTGTAAATATGCCAGTCTTCATGATTATGTTAAATCAATTTCTTTGCTTTGTCTACAAAAGGCTAATATGATAATTAAGAGAAGGCCAATTGAAAATAATTATTTATTGAAAGTAATAAGGTACTGTAAAATTTGGAAGACCCACTCACTCTTCCAGTACCCAGTGGATTGCTAAGTTGTTATTGATATATTTGACTAACATGTCACTTATTTCCTGTTACTTATGTTAACTGATAATGAATTTATATGTCCCTAATTTAACTTTTTCTTTAAGAGAAATTTTTGCTATAAGGCGTGTGTGCACACTGGAGAGACAGAGAGAGAAAGAAAGTGAGAAATCACCCGCTGGGGTGATGGGCACACTGGAATCCCTTCTCCATTCTCGGGATTTTGGGCATGCAGGCTCATGTGCCTGACATAAGTTTAAGCCACTGGGTCTGGGACTCTAACCACAGTCAACTAGGTGGGAATCCAGCAATGTAACCATTATGCCATCTATTGGCCCCAACTTTTTTGACATTATGCTTTGTTAATTCACATTGGAAAAGGGTTAAGCCTGCTTATTATATATTCTTACTTACAAAAACAGATGTGCTGATTTTAATACATCTTTTCCCAATGACATAACTCAGTGTGGTTATTTATTTAGGAAATTATTTTTCTATTCCCCCCTCCAACTGTCCACCCCCATTCCCTAAAATTTACTTCTGTCCTCACCCCTAACCTGAAATTTCTAAATTATATAAATGAGAAATGACCTCATTCTTTTTATTTTTGACCTCCCTTAATGCTACATTCCTACTTTTATAACTCTCACTTTAACCATTAAGCTAGTATCTCTGGGACAGTCTTTGAAATGCCAACATTCGACTATTGCTTCAAATGAAATGAATGCAACGCTATTTAAAATCAGCTCTTTCTAGACAGGAAAAAACTAAAATGGCATGTGATCACAGCATTCCTAAGGCTTCAACTATTGTTTGCTTTCTTCTTTATTCCAAAATGGTATTTTTTGAAAAATGGTATTTATATGGTATTTTGATGAAAATCAGTATTTTTTCCATTGTTAAATGTCACAGCGATGAGTGTATGAATTTAGATGGAAGGAAATAGTACAGTCCAGAGATTTGAAGAAACTTAATTGATTCTTTCCCACCAAAGGTGAACCATCCGAGGAGGCTGATGCTGACATGCCCAAAATTTACGAGCCCATTGAATCTTTTAATCATCTAAAGGAGCGTTTAAACATGTTCCTGCAGCTTTATAACGAGAGCGTCCGCGGTGCCGGCATGGACCTCGTGTTCTTTGCAGATGCGATGGTTCACTTAGTCAAGGTACAGTAGCCACGCCGGGTAGCGCCTTGCTGAAGTGACAGACACTTGGCTTCACACCAGAATTCACCTCCCCACCCCCGCTTTCATCCCCTAGGAGAATATTCAGTTTAAAAATAAACTCAATGCTATCCTCCAATTTAATTTCCAAACTGAATGCAACATGTCACACTTTATAGGCTTAAAATAAGAGCCTGTGTACTTCCAATGTGTGATGTGATAATTTTATTCAGTGTTGCTACACAGCTTCTAGCTTGATGCTTTTACCACGTAGGATGAATATGGTTGACATCTGAGTTCAAAGCACAAAGTCTGCTTATTTTCATATCATTCAAAGAATCTCACTATATAATATAATGTATAAGCCTTGAGGACATGATGCTAAGTGAAATAAGCCAGACCCCAAAGGGTAAATACTGCATCGTTTCACTTATCTGAAGTACCTAGAGTCGTCAGGAGTCAGAGACAGAAAATAGAATGGGGGTTTTCAGGGGCTGTGTGGAGAGGGGAATGAGGAGTTAGTATGGAAAGGGTACAGTTTTTGTTTTGCTAGCCACCTGGAGGTGGCTGCAGGTGATCCTTGCACAAACAATATGAATGTACTTAAGGCTGTTGAACTGTTTCCTTAAAAATAGTTATGATGGTAAACTTTCTTATGTTTATTTTTTCATGATTAAGCATATTAATTTAAAAACCAGTGCATAAACAGTTGACTTCTAGCTGATGAAATATCTGTTAGAATGAAATCCACCAGAAAAGTACACTTTCTATTTTACTTTGAAGTAGGAGTCACTATAGTATCTATTTTTAGGACAGTTGATCATTAAAGGTTGGAAGTAAAATACATTATTTTACTTGAGAACTTATGGAACCTAATTTATCGATGGTACAAGATGATGCTATTAAAAATCGATTGCTGATCTTGATCTTCTCCCTCTGTGGACATCATTTACCTTTCAGACTAGATCCTTTCAGTCAGAAAGAAGGCAATTCGAAGCTGTCTTCCATTCTTTGGGTTAAACCATGAGGAACGATCTTATAATTACGAATTGTCACCTCTAATAATTACTGAGCTTAGAAACGGAGACCATTTTAAAGCTTATCCAGTGAACCATCCCTCAGAAAATGAGAGATTGCTTGGCTGCTCTTTTTCTCTGCAGGAGTGTGAGGCGAGCATTCCAGCAAGACTAGAGTAAGCTGGGGTGGGAGGAAGACAGAGAGGCTGCCCGGGTCTTGTCTCCCCAGTAGCAGGGTGTTTCTCTTGGTGATTCTATGAATTATCAAAAGCAAAGACATCTATACTGAAGTATGAGAACAAATGTTTTTTCAAAGCCAAATATACATAACATTTTGAAATTAGCTCGTAATTGATAGTTAATTAAGAATTAAGGTTTTCAGGAAGAATAGATATTCTATCAAATTTAATAATGAAAGGGAAGAGAAAAAAGAGTTTCAATTTTTTTTACTTGCCAGAAGGTGCCATGTGTCCACACGAGAGAGAGAGACAGAGAGAATGAGAGAGAGAAAAGGCACCCACAGTGGAACGAGGCCCTCTCACAATCTCTTCTCTTCCATTTCTCCATCTACTGGGATTTGGGGCATGCATGCAAACATGCCTGGCATGGTTTTCAAGGTACTAGACCTGAGATTGGAATTGTGGAATCCAGCTCTTTTAAATACTAAGCCTTTGGATTACCAACCCCCCCAAAAAGAACAAAAGCATTTTCTTTTTTTATGTGTGTAATACCAAGGGCAACTGTATGGCAGAATGTCTGCCAGAAACATACTCTGATTGATCTGAGATTTCCTAACAACTCGCATTGAAGGTGAGGTTATTTATGTTAGTCTTCTGCTAGAGCATGTTTGCTGGAATGAATGGACTTTTTTCTCCCGAGTTTCACAGCACAGACCACAGGGTCCTAGACTCTAGCCTGTCTGTTGTGGAATTGAGGAAAGAATCTGTCTGGAGTTTTTGAGCTAAACTGCTGCAATTCTCACATTTTCTGGGCTGACCCTCTCTCCTACCTTTCTCTTTCCTGTGCAGTCAGTATGTGTTGTGCGGGTATGAACCTTGAAATCTGTGCCCAAGTTAGAAGACATGATAGAAACTAGGAAACAGAATTGGAGGCAAAAACTGCAGTGAAACAGAAAGTGATATGAGAACAAGTATTTCTTAGTTCCTTTCTTAATTAAAGTAAATGGCTTTCTTTCAACAGAGTATATTTCTTTTGTCTCATTGGTGAAAGTTCCAACTGCAGTATACATGATTTCCGTGGCCAAGACTTTGCCCACCACTCAGCCTTGTGGGTCATACTCTGCCTATTGGGCAATGCGGAAAAATGTACCGCTAATGGTAAAACGTATTTTGATCCTGGAATATCAGACCCATATGCATTCCCAGCTTGTACTGCATTGTATAGTTTATCAGTATCTGTGTCTGCCCTACCACAAACGAGCTCTGTGAGGGAGGGTGCCCCGCCTTCACCAGATGGACTACTGCCAAGACAGTCACACAGGATACCCTTGACAATTGTCTAGAATTTAGCCGGCTCCCCAGGCTGGCATCCCCTTTGCTTCCTTATTTCCTTTTATTTGCATAGAACCTACTGCAGACCGCGCCCTTAGAGAGACATGGCAGGACTCTTACTGGCCTTGAGAGTTTGTGTGCGCCCACACTTAAGACTTGCCTCACCCAGGCGGTGACACTTCCTTGGTTTCCTGTTGTTGTCACCATCCCAGTCTCTGTTCCAAGGTTCATCATGGCCTAGTCTTTCCTCCACTACAATGCAAGCACTCACGGCACAGGGTGGACATTGTTCATTTAAATATATATATATATATATTTTTTTTGAGAGAGAGTTTTTTTACTATAGGATATGTGTGCTCACTGTAGGAGAGATACAAAGTGAGAAATCACCCCTGAGGGGACTGGCCACACCACAATCCCTTCTCTTTTATTCTCCTCTTGGGATTTTGAGCATGCACACAAGCTCCCGGCATGAGTTTGAAGCGGTCCCATCCGGGACTCGGATGGCGGTTGACTATGTGGGAGTCCAGCAACATAACCATTATGCTATCTGCTGGTCCTAGACATTGTTAATTTTAAGATACTTGCTGAAGGAATTAAAAAACAGATAGTTCTAGCTCATGATTTTATATTATAGGACAGAAAAGTTCTTTTGAGGGTTTTTTTTTGACCGTGTTTTCTCCCATAAGCTCTAAATTTAACTAGGGTTATGGTGTTTTGAGTTTTTTTTTTTTTTTAAGGCCTTCTATTTGTTCATGTATTTGTTTATTTGTCAAGTATCTTTTGAGAGGTTAGCATGAGCCAGAAACTGAGAGTGAAAAAATTTAACATAAGACCTTTGCTCATTTCTAGGTGAAGATATTGGGATGAGGAGTATTTAATAGCCAATAAAATTTACATAAGCCCCCTCATTTATTCACCCACATCGAAGAAAGGACATGGTTATGGTTGAAAAGTACCAACCAAGGAAAGGCACAGGTTTTAGTATGGCTTCCTATAGCTCCCCACCTGCTGGTCTCACCTCCATGTTGTGTTAAGGGAAGATATAAAGAGACACATGCCATCCTTTCCACCCACAGTGAGGATCACACAGCAGGGATGAGGAGGAGGCTGGGAAGACAGGATTTAAGCACACATCTGCCCTCAGGTTCTCAGTTCCACACTAAGAAGGAAAATAGTCTCTTTTTTTTGGGTTCACATGAAGAAGGAGAAATAATACAAATCCTGGGGGCATTACCAACAGGAATAGAACATAGGTCATAGAGGGAATCCTGAGAATGAGTGTTGATAAAATCTTGGCAGGATTCAGAGCCCAGGGCAACTCCTCTCGGCGTTAGCGGAGAAGTACCCCTTTCTCAGCCTCTGCCATTCATTTAAGAACATTGGGATTGCAGCTATACCTCAGGCTCTAACTGCAGTTTGGAGGAAATGAGAAATTGTTCTAACATAGGCCTAGCTGCTGTGGCTCAGCAGTAACATGAGTGCCCTGCAAGGCTGGAGGCTATGAGTTCAGATCCTTGAGCTGGCCTGAAAACATGCCAGGTGCTTGTGTGGACATCTAAGTTCTTGAGGAGCTAGAACCTTGGGGGAAGGAGATTGTGATGCGATGAGTCCCTTTCGAGGGTACCTCCCCCCCTCCGCGCATGCACATGTTCTCTGTCATAAACAAACAAACAAAACACTGAAAAGGAAATGGCTGTCACATAGGTGAAAAGAACATCTAAGAGAATTGTACGCTGAATCCTCTAGGTGGGGCTGAAAGCCTGGTGCTGTAAGTAGTTCATGCAACATCAGGAAAGCCAAATACACTTGGCCTTCTCCCATGACGGGGGCTGGGAGAGTCTGGCATAGAGTGAACTTCTGACAGGTGGCCTATAATCACTTCTTGGTGGATTTGGTAAATTCCTTAGGTATTACCATCTTTGCTAAATAATAGAATGATGCTTAGCTTCATTTTATTTTATTTTATTTTATTTTATTTTATTTTATTTCTTTCAATATTCTTTCTTTTCCTCTTCTTTTTTTTTGTGGTAAGATTTCCATCCATACCCTTACTTAGGGATTTAAACTCTGATCTTTTAATTAACTGCATGTTCTGTGTTCCAAGAATAGATGTTGTTCTGACATTTCTATTCTCTTCCCTATCACACTATGTAAGATTGGGCAAACTGAAAGGGAATCTCAAACTCCCCTTTGTTTATCTCATTTAGAATAGAATGAGCCACAGTCTGGGCTGTGTGCCGACTTTCTTGTGTCAGGGCCCCCATAGTCCCTAAAAGCACACCCCACAGCCCCTAGCTTGTCCGAAGAATCCCATATAGAAATTTCTGTTCTATTTCAGAAATGCTCTCAGTCCTCCAATTGGTATATCTTTTCCGTCTGATCAGACACCTCTGTCTTCAGAAAAGATTATTTGGTCTTATTCTTATAGTGAATAGAAAAAAATGGAGTATTTACATGTTGAGATATATATGTCTGTTCTATTCCATATTATAGATCTCTCGCATCATTCGTACTCCTCGAGGAAATGCCCTCCTGGTCGGAGTGGGTGGATCAGGAAAGCAGAGCCTGACAAGGTTGGCTTCATTCATTGCTGGCTACACTTCCTTCCAGATCACTCTGACAAGGTAACAAACTTTTACTTTAGCCTGAAATGGATTTTGATAAAAGGTGCTCAGAGGCCGCTTGAAGTTAAGAATGCATTTTTCTTATACATAAAGAATCATAGTGGTTTTCCTTCTTGAATGTACACTTATCATCTTCCCTTTTCAACCTCTGTCATAACCGTGGGGATTTCACATTAATAATTTGCTTTAGAAACACTCCATTCTCTCGTTTAGTGAGCAGCCGTCACTCCGTTTTGATGTTATAGATGGTATGAGTGTTGTGCGCACTTCTTTTGTGGCATTCCAGAAGACACTGAGCCCTGCTAAGTATTAATTTGGAATTCAAAAATGTCAATACAGGGGAAAAATAGATGAGACACAGATATGGTTTTACTCATTTATACATTTCAAAATATGTATTGAACACTGACTGTGTGTCAGGCCCTGCTGAGGTGGGTAAGGTAAACCTAGCCTGTGTCCTCAGGGACCTTTCAGTGACTTAAGGGAAACAGGCAGCTGAGTAACCCACTCAGTAAGGTGTGTTTTCTAGATGCAAATCTATAGGGAGGCAAAGGCAGATCAGATCCTGTTGAAGCATGAGGGAGGGGCTTCTAACCTAGTCTAGGGGATGATCAAAAAAGGCTTCCTGATGGAAGTATTGTTTAAACTGAGACCTGAATATGTGTTGGAATTATCTCAGATAGCAGAAGTAAAGGATGTGCTTCAGCACACATGGAGTCACATGCAAGTCCTGGAGGAAGTTAATATGGCTGGGTATACAGTACATGGGGGGCAAGTGGGTAGGGAAGAGAAATGGAGGCCTTACAAGGTATGGGAAGGCATTGGGACTTCATCCAAGAGCAGCAGGAAAGTGTTGATGAGTTACCACCAGGGAGGACACGCCAGATTTGTATGCACAAAAGAGGGATGGAAGGAACTAACTGAAATACTAACAAGGCTATCTCAGGGGTCTGGGAAAAATAGGATGGTGTCATGAGTGGTAGCAGTGAGACAGGAGAAGGCAATTCAAGAGATTGTTAGGAAGTGGGAGCTTTTTGGACTTGATGCATCCTGAGTTTTGGCTTGGGAAACTAGAGAGATGGTTTTGCTACTCATCAAGGTGGGGAACTTAAGGAGCCGACCTTCGGTATGTGTATGCGGTGCAGGGAGAAAACAGGATTAGTCAGGGAGAAGTGAACATGAAGAGATAAGCAGGGGTGAGTCAGAGAGGTTAAACAGAATTTCAGGATTATGGTTAGAGCAGGAGGCTAGTTAGGCAGGAAGTTCTGCCTATTGGCCATTGATGGGCAAAACAAGTCACTGACCTGTCTCACAGAGGAAACCCACAGACACCTGCCTAGACAAGGGCTAACTGTTATCAACCTCTAGGTTTGGAGATCTAGATAGTCAAGGTGTTATTGTGACACTGTTGTACTTTATGTTTCATCTGAATTAGGGATCTTCTTAGACAGTACATCCAAAAATTATAATTGTATTTACATGCCAGGAGAGAGGAAAAATAATTCTCATTACCTCACAAATAATTATTCTAGCTTGTGGAGAAGCAAAGTTAGACAAATGATAACCTGTAGGAGAAGACATTCGACTCTAAGATATTTGCTCCTAACACTTGTATAAAATCTGATAGTTTTCAGAGTACTTTCATATACATAAGATAATTTGATTTCCAAAACAACTTTACGGGTCATAGGGCAGATAGCCATAGCCCATCTAGGAACTGAAGCTCAGCTGTGGGTTGTCTGACATTCCAGATCTGGCTGGAAATCTGTTGCATGATTTTTGGTTTCTAGTCTGATGTGACCTCCTGCATCACATTGCTTTATGTGATAGGTAAACATACCCTGTGGCAACCCTCACTGTGGTAGATAAGTTCCTCTCTGTCTGTCATACCAGGAATGATTCATAACTGATGAAAAGGACGGATGAAGTCTTCCTTTTTTTTTTTTTTTGGAGAGGTTTTTGCTATAGGGTGCGCGCGCTTGCCAGACAGACAGAGAGAAACAGACAGAAAGTGAGAAATCACCCCCCAGGGGGATGGCCACGCTGCAATCCCTTCTCCTCCATTCTCCTCTTGGGATCTTGGGCACGCACGCACACGCGCCCGGCATGAGTTTTAAGCCACCGGGTCCGGGACTTGAACTGCAGTCGACTACGTGGGAGTCCAGCGACATAGCCATTACGCTGACCGCTGGTCCCAAGTCTTCCTTTTCATAGCCTTCAAGAAATGGTTTTACTCCTCATGCCTTTGCATAGTCATGTGGCCAAGGTTGAGATACAAGAGCCTCACACATGGGAAACATAACCATTTGTTAAATGTGTCAGATCATGTTATCAGAGGTAGTGTGTCCTTGAGATCAGGAGGACTGGGCTGAAAGTTTTCCTCATATTACCAGAGGCTGGGTGAGATGTTTCCCTTTGTGCTTTTTTTTTTTTTTTTTTTTTTTCTTTTTCTTTTTAAGGGAGACTGACTTTGAAATACTTTTCTGATCTCTTAGCTCTCATTTTTGAGAAATCTCCTAGAAATACCAATGCATGGGAACCAGCAGTTAGCGTAATGACTATGTCGCTGGACTCCCACGTAGTCGACCATGGTTCGCGTCCCAGACCCGGTGGCTTAAAACTCACACCGGGCGCGTGTGCGTGTGTGCCCAAGATCCCGAGAGGAGAATGGAGGAGAAAGGATTGTGGCGTGGCCATCCCCCCTGGGGGGTGATTTCTCGCTTTCTGTCTCTCTGTCTGGCGAGTGCACGCACCCTATAGCGAAACCCACTCCCCCCCAAAAAAAGAAATATCAATGCATGGTTGTAGTAGCCCTAATTCTAGATTTTAGGTTAAAAAAAAAAAAGACAGTATAGAAGTGAAATATTTAATAGATTTAAAAAAATCAGACACTTATTTTCTCTTGTCCTCTAAATTCTGAGTTTATTTAATGATACCAATATAAGTAATAATTTTGTAAGTCTGGGTCTCCAGGATTGGAATATCTTCACTTTTACTCTTGGTGGGCTACTCTGTATTGGAACCTCTCTCACATTTACTGGGCTGACTTTAACCTAAAGATTATTTTTGGTAGTGAAAGAAGGTTTAGAATGGGATATTTTATAATGTTTCCAGTAGCCCAGTGATTTCATAAAACTCTTTTATGAATCCAAATATGCCACAGAATAATAGCAACAATGAAGGGAGGAGGAGGGCACCGTTTGTAATAGGGCATCCCCTCACCCCATAGAGTCAAAGCCTGAACCGGATTTAGTTGAGTTTAGCTTAATTTATGAGATGTCTTCTAAAATACCAGATGGAGATGTGTGCTTAGTAAATATTTGATTTAACATTTTTATTACCATTGCCAACAAATATTTTAAAAATAATTCATATACACATTTAAATGACAGTTGTAAAAATTGTATTTGTACATGTATGTGTATAAAAGCATTAATTATAATGTTTTATGAAATATGGAGTTTAAACATCAACTAACCAGTAAGTTTATATGCAAACCTATATGATGTAATAAAGCCAGCATTTATAGGGGGTTAGCAAAATGTCATACAGCATTGTAGCAAGGTTCTTTCCTTCCTATGAAACTATTTTAGTTAATGACATAATGGCAATATTTCTTTAGATCCTACAACACATCCAATCTGATGGAAGATCTAAAGGTTTTGTATAGAACAGCCGGTCAGCAAGGAAAAGGAATCACTTTTGTTTTCACAGATAATGAGATTAAAGATGAGTCATTTTTGGAATATATGAACAACGTTTTATCATCGGGTGAGGTAGGAGAACTCTTATTTCTCACATGCTTTTTCTCTTCTGATTTTCTCCTACTTAAAGCCCTCTGTTTCTTTCCATTAGAATATAAGAGGTGTTGGGAATTAGAGACTCAGCTTAAAGAAGGGCATTTCCTCCTGGGCTTTTGAAGAATAAAACTTTCAATCGAAATGTGAAGTTAATCATTGAGAACATCAGTGAATGTCCCAAGTGACAAAGGAAAAAAAGAATAGAGAAATGAGAAGGAAAACGAATTTGAATGTATGTTTGTTTACTCTCTTTCAGGGCTAAGACATTGCAGTTCTTGATAGAATTGCCTGGTAATTTAAAAATGTTCTGAGGCCAGCAGGTTTTGTGGTAGTTAAGGTGCTGGACTCCCACATAGTGACTGTGGTTTGAGTCCTGGGCCTGGCAGCTTGCTTTCTTTCTGTCTCTTTCTCTCACCTTCTTATGTGCCCTATAGCAAATTAAAATAATAATAAAAGTAGTAGTAGTAAATTAAAAAATAAATAATTCTCTAGAAAAACACAGTGTGTTTCATCTTGAAAACTTTCAGTCCATTTTCAAAGGTGAGTTTAAGAATGTGAGTGGAAGATCGACATAGTGTACATAGCAAGCTATAGATTTTGATTTGTTTTATACATATATACTGAATTTGAATGCCCCCTACTGCTTTTTAAGGTCTCTAACCTATTTGCTCGTGATGAAATTGATGAAATTATTAGTGACCTGATGTCAGTCATGAAAAAAGAATACCCCCGGCGCCCTCCCACCAACGAGAACCTCTACGACTACTTTATGGGCCGCGTCCGGCAGCACCTTCACACTGTGCTCTGCTTTTCACCCGTCGGGGAGAAATTTCGAAATCGCGCTTTGAAGTTCCCCGCCCTTATTTCTGGATGCACTATTGACTGGTTCAGCCGATGGCCTAAGGACGCCTTAGTTGCTGGTTAGTATGGCGGGAAGATTTCTGGCAGCGTTTCGGGTGTGTGGTGTCTGTGTGCTGATTTGCCCTCAGTGCCATTTGGTGTCTTGGGCTTGGGCTGAGCCTACTCACTTTGACGTTTGAAGATTTTTGTTACAATATAGTTCTCTCATATTTGGAGGCTTATTTTTCCTGGAGTGTGGTTATTAGAGAATGGTATCTGCAATCTGGACCTTGGTCTAACGCTCAGGGATGCCGGAAGGCTTTGCCTTAGCTGGAGTAGCAGTGGGGACACCACAGGTAAGCACTGAGGACGTAATCTCATGGGCAGTGTTTGTGTTCTTAAGTGAGTTTGTCAACCCTAGACGAGTTAGAGCCCTGTGTCTCTTGGATATTTCCTTCCCATGGCTACGGTGCTGGAAACCAAAGAGAAGGGCACTACCCACCAGTTCTCTGCTGGTTCTGTTTTCGACCAAGAACGTAATGGGAGTTTCCTCTGAGCGGGCTCCTTGCTGCTCTCTGCTTCTGTCTGATCTTCTGTCCCAGCCAACATTACTGCGTCTTACTCTGTAAATGAAACTGGAATATTAGAGTTGTACAGGAGAGGGTAGAGAGCATACATTTAGTTTATGGCTTTTTATGGCTTTTGGTAAGAAATTATCCATAATATTTTAAAAGATGCAGATACTCAGGTCTCATCCCTCATCTGTTGTATCAGAACACCAGGGAGCCCTGTTTCAAAGTAGTGGCTTTCTTCTTTTTGAGAGTTTTTTGCTATAGGGAGTGTTTGTTCTCCAGAAAGACAGAGAGAGACAAAGAGACAGAAAGCGAGAAATCACCCCCCAGGGGGGATGGCCATGCCACAATCCCTTCTCCTCCATTCTCCTCTCGGGATCTTGGGCATGCATGCACATGCGCCCAGCATGAATTTAAGCCACTGGGTCTGGAAATCCAACAATAGTCAACCACATGAGAGTCCAGCGACATAGCCATACACCAACTGCTCATCCCAGTAGTGGCTTTCAAACTTTGACTATATTATTTTAAACAGAAACATAAGCCTTATTTTCCAGGAGTACCTGATAGATAGCCCTAACAGGTAAAACGGTAAAGTGGAGGAGAGGAAAGGGTGTTCTGGACCCTTCTTCCCTTCCCCCGAAGCCTCCTGCCTTACCACTACCTCCACAGCGGTGTGTGACCTCGTCTGGGAGGACAGATGAACCTGTCTCCGTAGAGATGGAGAAAGTGGAGAGAGTGGAGCGGAGGGAATTGTCAGAGGTGGGAGGAACCAGTAGGAGTGATACTGGGGCTGGAACCCATGTTTGCTTATCTGTCTGTCTGTCTATCTATCAATCATCTATTTATCTAGTTATCAATTTATATATCTATCTAGTTAGCTAGCTATCATTTATCTAATCTAGTTATCTCTCTGCTTATCTAGCTATCATCTATGTATCTAGTTATCTAGCATCTATCAATTATTATCTATTATTTATGTTACATATCTATCATCTATCTACCTTTCTAGTTATCTAGCTATTATCTTTTATCTATCCATTATCCATCTACTCATCTGTTTTTTTTTTTTTTTTTTTTTTTTCATGAAAACCCTTACACATTAAGGAAGAGTGTTCTCCCAGTGTACTGCTACTGACAAGGATAGTTTTCCAGTCTGTGATTTTTAAACACAGAATATTTTAATGTGTTTGAAGCATACTTTTTTTATCTTATGAAGTCTTTGTCTTATAAATAAAAGACCAGTGATTTAAAATTTTAAGTCCCATAAAAATGTAAATAAAGCTAGAGGTAAGATGTTATATTTCCTTAAAGTAGGATATACATGCAGAGCACAAAACAATAGTATTTCAGAGCTACATTAAAGTTTACTAAGAAATATGATAATTACTCTGCAAGTTCTTTGTATGATATCCAGTAAGGTTTCCTGGTTAACAATAAAAATAATTTCAGGTGACAAAAATACCGCAGTAGAGGATAGCAAAGATGACTTAATTTAAGTAGAGAGC
Organism: Tupaia belangeri chinensis; assembly: GCF_000334495.1. Taxonomy (NCBI): domain Eukaryota; kingdom Metazoa; phylum Chordata; class Mammalia; order Scandentia; family Tupaiidae; genus Tupaia; species Tupaia belangeri. Next base: position 1,151,499 of record NW_006203687.1, read on the forward strand.
TCTTCCTGCCAAATCTCTATTTTAGCCATCCTCTCTATTATAAGACAGATCTCTCACTGATATTTTTTTGGTTAATTTTTTGCTTATCTGTCTCATTCTTTCAAGTCGACTCAAGTCAAGATTATACAGAGGGCAGGAACCTTTCATTTCTCTGCTCTCAGTTCCCAGCTAGTATTCTGGGCTTCATGCAGAATTCATGTTTTCATTTATTGAAAACATTTTTATTGAGCTTCAGGTCATTTGTTGAGCCACAAACATTTCAGGGCAAGACAGCCTTGTTTCTTTTACTTATTTACTTTTTTTTTTTTTTTGTAAAGGGCACATATGCTCATTAGAGAGAGACAGAGAGAGGACACACCCTCCCCATGGTGCAAGGTCATGCTGCAATCCTTTGTTTTCCATCTCTCCCTCCTTTAAGAGTTTTGGGCATGCACAGATGTATGCCTGGCACAGTTCTCGAGCCACCAGGTCCAGGACTCCAGCTGTGCATCTGGCTGTGTGGAATCAGTTACCTTATACACCAGGCCATGGAGCCAGCCCCCAGACTTAATTTCTTTATTCCAGATTTGCTCCTTCAGAAAGCTCACCCTTAGCCTTCTATATAATGTGCCCCATTAATTTGATCTACAGTCTGGTCTATCCCTGGATTGAAATCTATGCGCGCAACCGACTGCTTGATCCATTATCAAATTTCATAGGCTCCTTAAATTCAAAATGTCTGAAACTGACTGGCTCTTCTCTGCTCTCTCTTCCCCCCTTTCGCCAGGGAAGTGCCACCGTAGTTCATCCAACTAGGCAGTCAGAGACCTCTGTCTTTCACACCCGTTATACCTTCAGCTCTCAAGCCCCATCCATCCCCAGAACATCGACCACCTCCTAAATAATTGGTGGAATCCAGCTTTTCCCTTTCACTGACATCCTACACCAAGCCCTCACAGTTGCTCACCTGGAAACCCAAATTGCTTTCTGATGATCTCTCTCCCTCTTTCACCTGTCTCCTATTCATCTCACTTCACAGACAGGATAATGGTAAAAATACAAATCCAGTCACATTGTTTTCTGCTTCAAGCCTCCCATGCCTTCTCATTGCTCCTAGGAAAAAGAGCATGATCCTTAGCATGGCCTTGAAAGCTGGGAAGAGCTGGCTCCACCTACCTCCCCAGCCTCCCCTGAGGTTCCTTTTCCCTTCTGCTTTGTTGTCCTGGCTCTGAATGTACCATTTTTCTCCCCATGCAATGCCCTCCTCTCATTGCTCCCTGCACTCTCCTCCCTCTGGGTCACACTGGCTCAACTGGCTGTCACCTCTTCAGGAAACCCTTCCTGTGCTTCTTTTCTCTGTGCCTCCACTAAACCAGGGCACTTGTTACCTGCCTCCTGGCAGATAGCACTTTTCCTTCTTCGAATTAGTCATAGTTTATGATGCATGCTCCTAGTTGGATGATATAGTTAATTAATTATTTTTAAAAAAGAATTATTTATTTAATTTTATTTGTTATTGTTATTTTTTAATTTGACCAGAGAGAGAGAGAGAAAAAGGGAAAGTGAGAAAGCAAGCTACCAGGTCCAGGACTTGAACTGTGTTCGGCCATATGAGAGTCCAGCACCTTAACCACCATGCTACCTGCCAGCCCCAGATATATTTAATTATGGCTTATCTCTCCTACTAGGCTAAAAACTTCATGAGGTCAAGGACTACATACCTTTTGTTCACAACTTGAGCAGCTACTTGTATCTGATGCTTACAGTCTTGAATGAATCAGCTGAGTTAAAATTCATACTTTCATGATATGGCCCCAACTCCAGTGCAGTTTTTCTGTAACATAACACAACTTTTTCTTTTTTCCTTCAGATTTACCACTTTGTCCTCTGAATATGCTTTAATCACCCTTATCTTCCCACACAGGTCTCCCATACCAAGAATGTCCTTCCTCATGCTCTTTGTTCATCCAAGTTCCCAAACTTAATCACCTCCTTCAGTCCCACTCTGTTCACTTAGGAATACTTAAAATTTCCCTTCTTCTCGAACTTCCTGTAACATGTGTACTTTCTATAATGCATCTGACTGTTTCAATCTTTTTAAACCTTTGGATAACCAGTGAGGTTTTGTAGTTACGTCACCAATTTGGCCTAGTATGTCTATACAGTCTGCATACTATACATACATTTAGGAGAGTGTTAGCCACAGTAATGGGTAAAATAATGATAAGACATAAGATACTGCACTTTTCTTTAATAGATATAAAATCTTCTGGGGAAAGCCTACATGTATACAGCCACTACTAATCTCCTTTGTGTTATTTTGAGAGTACCATCTGTAGGTTTTGAAACTGCTTAATTGTTTTGTTTTTGTTATTTTAGAAAATGAACAATAGGATTTCTTTTTTTCTTTTTCTTTTTTCTTTTTTGAGAGGTTTTTTGCTATAGGGCATGTGCGCTTGCCAGAAAGGCACGGAGAGACAGAAAGTGAGAAATCACCCCTGGGGTGAGGGGAAGGGCCACACTGCAATCCCTTCTCCATTCTCCTCTCGGAATCTTGGGGCACACACGCATGCGTGCACCTGACATGAGTTTTAGCCACCGGGTCCAGGACTGGAACCTCGGTCGACTACATGGGAGTCCAGCAACATAGCCATTATGCCATCTGCTGGTCCCAACAACAGGATTTCTAGAAAACTACTTAAGTATGCCAATTCTGAGTTAAATTATCACCTCCATATCAACCAGGAAATATATCAATTTCTAATTTGCATATTTAGATTACAAGAAATATTTCTGGACTGGCCCCATGGGCTAGTGGTTAAAGGAGCCAAATCCCACATGACTGACTGGTTTGAATCTTGACTCCAGTCTCCTGAAAAGGCAACATGCCTGGTTGTGTATGGGCATGCCTCAAATCACAACAGGATAGAGAAATGGAGAAAGGATTGTGGCATGGCCATATCTCATTAGGGGCTGCTTTGTCTCTCTCTCTCTCTCTTTCTCTTTTTCTGATGAGTACCTATGTGCCTTCTGGCAATTAAAAAAGAAGAAATAATCCCAGTTAAATAAAAATATTAATTTATTTGTGTGCTTTTCTGATTTATCGAGGTTCATAAAGTGAATACCAGATTTTTAGTATTTTTATAAACTATAGCGCTTTTGAAAAAAAAAGATTTTTTTATAGTATGAATTTAAACAGATTGAATCTCTTTAATGAAACATTTAAAGACAACGATGCTTTATTTTATGTTGTAAAATACTGAAAGGTGGGCCCGCTGCTGGGGTTGCTGCCTTGGTGGTTGGATGTTGAAGATGACAAAGGGTTTTCTATGGTCCCTTGATTAAGACTCAGCAGGTGTGGGTCACCCTAATAGGGATCGTTATGACCCTTTATATAACCTTTCTTGCACCAGAGCTTGTGTCTCTAAGGAAGGATGTACTTAAAATCCATTCCATTTTTATTCTCTTTGACTTTTTGGAGAGACAAAAAGATAGCTTGCTACATAAAGAAAAAGGTCACTATTATTGACACTCTCTGTTCATAGGAAGAAAAAAATCATTTTCAGAAACTGGGAAAGTTCCCTGAGAGCATTGCATAATGCCAGGTAAAACCCTTGGTGTCATGTCTGGTGCATGGTAAATATTGCACCCATTGTGGTTAACAGCTACAAAAAAATTCATAGGTAAGAACTGTTATTAAATTTCCAGTGCCCAGAATTTAACTTCTTGGAATTTGAACTGTTCTTTATAATGTCTGCTGAAGTTACATGAGTAAACATGACTTCAGAATCTTAATATGTTGCTTTAGAGGGTGTGGTAAACTATATATGTAATCAAGCTGATGAATCATCACTATTATTTACACAGATCTAAATACTACCCCGCAGTATCAGCATTAGGAACTTAATTTAGGGGGGTCAGCAGGTGGCATGGTAGTTAAAGTGCTGGACTCCCACATGGCCAACCATGATTCGTCATGGACTTAGTGGCTTGAAGATCATTCTGGGCACATCTGCATGGATGCCCCAAATCCCAGAAGAATGGTAGAAGGGACTGTGGCATGGCCATCTCTCCTAGAGGATGATTTCTTCCTTTTCCTCTCATTGTCTCTCTCTCTGTTAGTCTCTGGGAAGCACACATGCCCTGTAGCAGAAATCTTTAAAAAATAGAATTTAGTGCTCAACCACTAATTGTGAGCACTGAAGACACATTTTTGTGTCTTAGCTAACTATCCCCTGTGAGATTTGATCACTTGACTCCTCTTCCCCTCTGAGTTTTATCAGTCATGTTTCTATTTATAGCTCTTATCTACTTAGGTTATTTCTTCTAAGATACCTAAAAAGGTTCGTAATAATTTTTATCTGGATAATGCAGAACCTTTATAAATCCCCTGGGGTTGAGACCGAATTTCATATTCCTCTTTTGTTCCATGGCACCCATTGCATAGTGGATATGTGTAGGCGTTCGATATACACATGGTGATTGACTAGCTCTGATGCTGGGTCTGTTCCTACAGTGTGAAATGTCATCTTAGAGTCGGTCCCTTGGTTGGTACTGTGGGAAAAGGGAAGGTCTCTAGAGGAAATTTTTATACAAACATGTCTGAAGGATGCTGTGAATTAGAACTGACCACAAATGACTAGCTGCCACATTAAAGAATAAGATGACCCGGGCATAAAAAAATTTAGCAATGAACATTTCCACCTGCCAAATTCAATCAGAGCCTGGGGGAATGAAGGGCATGGCAGGTTCTGAATAAAAAAATAAATGGGATTGTTAAATATGAGTACCAGGTGGGCACTGATTTCTGAGCTATTTGTACCACTTTTATCCTTATGTAAACCATAAACCAGGCTGGCGGCCGACCAGAACCTGCAGCTGTGTAGAGGAGATTTCTTTGCACAAGCACCAGCAAACAAAGAGTGATGATACACTTAAAGTTTTTATAGTTTTAGACCTGAAAGGGAAAATTAAATTGTTGATGTTGTGTGTGTGGGCCCAAAAATGCTGACATGGATCTAACCTAGCTGGGGCTCCAGAAATAGTATGCATTCATGAGAAATGAAGTCTTAACCAGTGAAATTTTAAAACGGTAATTTATATTACTATGTCACATGCGGCCATCTTTATTTTTTCTAGTGTCTGAGCACTTCCTCTCTTCCTATGAGATTGACTGCAGTTTGGAAACCAAGGAGAAGGTGGTTCAGTGCATGGGCTCCTTCCAGGATGGGGTCGCTGAAAAGTGTGTTGATTATTTCCAGAGATTCCGACGTTCCACCCACGTGACACCCAAATCGTACCTTTCCTTTATTCAGGGTTATAAGTTCATCTATGGTGAAAAGCATGAGGAAGTACAGACACTGGCCAACAGGTAAGGATGAAGTTCAAGTTTGAAGATATGCTAAAGCAGCTGGGTCTCAATCAGGGTTGACATTTGTCTACCTGGTAGACATTTTTCAAAGAGTGGAGACATTTTCATTTGTCACAGCCGGGGCAGTAGGACAGGGGAGGGCTATTATTGGCTCATCATGGATAGAGGCCAGGACCACTGTGGGACGTCTGACAGTGCACAGGGCAAAGAATTACCCAACCCAAAGTGTCGACCAGGCAGTTTGAGAAGCCCTGCTCTGTTGCCCAGTAGGACTGATTGTTGCAAGGATTTTATGTGGTCTGTCTCTTTCTATGACATTGAATGACATAATGATGGAATGGGTAGACCTGGAAAGAGTTGAGAATGCAGACACACCTCCTCCCTGCTGGCCCCTCATGTCCCACCCTCCTCCAAATGAGGTAGATTCATGTGCCTGCTGCATGGTGACTATCCTGCTTGACTGAATTTAACTTCAAACTTCACTTCTCTGTGCCTTTCTTTTCTTTTTTATAAGAGAGAGAATGAGAGAGAGCAAGCGAAAGGGTGAGGAAATAAATTGTATTTTTGACAGGGTCGAACCATACTGCAGTCCCCCAGACCAGTCTCCTAATTAGCCAGGGTTACAGGCTTGTGCCACTGCACCCACCCTGTTTAGGTTGATCTGGGAACTGAAGCTAGGTCTCCCATGTGGCTCCAGATTCAGGCAGTGGTGCCCTATTGCTTGTGTCACACACCGTGGCTTTTTTCTGAACATGCACAGCTTCTTAATATGGCCAGAATCAGTAAGGGCTGCTATATAAGGGAGGTTGATTTAAATGACTCTGAGGACTCCCAACTTTAAAAACTTTTTAAAAAGCTTATTCATTTATTTCTTCTATCTCTGTGTGTCTATGTGTGTGTGTGTGTGTGTGTATGTGAGAGAGAGAGAGAGAGAGAGGGCGGGAGGGAAAGAGAGGAGAGTGACTGTTACCTCCATCAGAGGCCCAGTGCTGCTATCCATTCCCAGCTCCAGCTAGTCCCTGATCACGGGCAGGGCTTTGCAGGCAGCGTTCAGTGCAGTCTCTGGGTGTCAACTTTGAATACTCCTATGTGGGTCAGCCTCTCAGAGTGTTTTGTTATTGTATCACTGTCTGACTCCAGGGCTCCCATACTAAGATTACATTATTTCAAGGTTCAGGCAGGCAGCTGTTTTCTTCCTGAAGTTGTTCTGAAGTTGTTAAATGCAGTTGCTTTTCTTGAGACCAAATCTTTCTTCTTTTAACTTCCCATTGGTCTCCTTTGGAAAGAGAAATTTTGTATATTCTTTTCTCCATGATAGAGCTTCAAGCATTTGAAGTCTATTGTGATTTAGTGAATGTCATTACAGGTGTTTCCTGCATGATGCAAAATCTAGTTGTTCTCAGTGGGTTCCCTCTTTCCACACATGGTCTTTGAAGAACACACACAAGTTGGAAGTCTGGAGTCAAGCCTGGACTTACATCCTTTCTGTCAAGCACTCTTGAACGTTCTGTAAAGTCTTTTCACAAGCAAAATGAGAAATAGTGATTGACTGTTTTGAAAAATAATTAGAATAATAATAATGATTGGGAAAAACATTGAAAACATACATATTCGTTCTTCAAGTGATCATTACTCCTCATATTGGTGGACTAGAAATGGGAAAATGTGGCCAAGTATTTGGACAGAAATTTTAACATTGCTCACTTGGGTTTTCCATCTCAGAATGAATACTGGCTTGGAAAAGCTAAAAGAAGCTTCAGAATCTGTTGCTGCTCTGAGCAAAGAACTGGAGGTAAAAGAAAAGGAACTGCAAGTGGCCAACGATAAGGCGGACACGGTGGGTGGATCTCGCTTACACGTGTGCCATCTGCCTTTGAATTTCCAGTTTGCAAATGTTGGTGATAGTACTTTATAACTGTGGGAGTATAAAATGTCTATTTCCATTAGAATAAAGTAGTCTTGCTTTACTGGATAAGTGGGCAAAAATCAACAAGATAAGGCAAAAATGTGCATTTTAAGCTGGGCTTTTTTATAGTTTTTGATGAGGCATTTTTTTGTTTGTTTGTTTCATGTGGAATTAGGTCCTGAAAGAAGTGACCATGAAAGCACAGGCTGCTGAAAAGGTCAAGGCTGAAGTGCAGAAGGTGAAGGACAAAGCTGAGGCCATTGTAGACAGCATCTCTAAAGATAAAGCCATTGCTGAAGAGAAACTAGAGGCTGCAAAACCAGCATTAGAAGAAGCAGAGGCAGCCTTGCAGGTAAATCTGCATAGCATATCAGATGCCAGCCTCAGAGGGGGATTAAAGCAAAAACAATGAATAACAAGGAAGTTCTTTGCTGGCTCACACCAAAGCTCTACCCATTGGAATTATTCAATTTTTTTTTAATAAGAAAAGAAATGTTATTATTATTTTATTACATAATCTATTAGTGAATACACCACATGGGATTTTCTTAAATGACAAATGAGGCATGTTTCTGAGTCCTCTGAGAACATCTTTCTTTTAAAAAGTCTTATCTATCTATCTATTTATTATTTATTTAGGTTTTTGCCACAGGGTGCATATGGCCACAGGAGAGAGACAGAGAGACAGAGAGAGGAAAAGTGAGAAATCACCCCCCAGGGGGATGACCATATTGCAATCCCTTCTCCTCTATTCTCCTCTTGGGATTTTGGGCATGCATACACATGCACTCAGTATAAATCTGAATCTGTCAGGCCTGGGATGCTAACAGAAGTCAGTCATGGGGAAGTCTGGTGCCTTAACCACCCTGCCAACTGTTGGCCCCTCAAGGAGGATTTTCTAATTGGAGACTTTATTACCACCTGCTATTTAACACCTCATTTTTCTCATAAATGAGAGCAGTGTCATGCGCAGTGGCCAAGAGTCCCAGGTTTTCATTTCAAATCTGTTATCATTAATATGTGATACTTGAGAAAGTCACATAAACATTCTAAGGTAACATTTCCTCACTTACTAGTTAAGGACTTTGGAGTAGGTCATCTGTAAGATATAGATCTGGGTCCACCTATGAATTATCTAAGTCAAGAATGACTGATCTAATGTAGCTTATCAATGACATAATTTGAGCAGACTTACAATATAGTTAACAGTGTCGGGCACGTGTGCATGTGTACTCAAAATCCTGAGAAGACAGGATTGTAGTGTGGCCATGTTCGAGGGTTGGTCTCTCCCTTTCTCTCTCTCTTGCTCTATGTCTTTCTCTGGTGAATACCACATGCCCTATTGCAAATTTAAAAGAGGGAAAGAAAGAGAAAAGAAAATGTGATGGCTTCAGCGAACTAAGCCAACCTTAAAGGGCTGGTCCAGCTTTGAGGACTCAAGTCATACCATGGGAGTGAGAAATTGTCCCCCAGAGGAGATGGCTACCCTGCAATCCATTTTCCTTCATTCTCCTCCTGAGATTTTGGGTGTGCACACACATACTCAGCATGAGTTTCAAGCTGCCAGATTGGGGACTTGAGCCTTGGTCAACCATGTGGGAATCAAGCACCTTAGGCACTATGCCACCTGCTGGCCCCCCTGAAAATTCTTTTTAAAGCTAAAGTAAAATAAGCCTATCTAGTCCTTACATCTTTTTTTGGGAGGGGGGGAGGTTTTCGCTATAGGGTGCGTGCACTCGCCAGACAGAGACAGAAAACGAGAAATCACCCCCCAGGGGGGATGGTCACACCGCAATCCCTTCTCCTCCATTGTCCTCTTGGGATCTTGGGCACACACGCACACATGCCCAGCGTGAGTTTTAAGCCACCGGATCTGGGACACGAACCGCGGTCGACTACGTGGGAGTCCAGCGACATAGCCATTACGCTAACTGCTGCTTCCCAAGTCCTTACATCTTATATTACTTTAATTTGTTCATAGTTTCTACACTGACTGCTATTCTATTTTTCTCCTTTCTTTCATAGCCACACACATCAAATAAATGTCTACCTGCGATTTCTAGTTTTTAACCTAAATTCTCCTTAATGTATAGCTGTCCAGCTTTCACAAATGCTAGTATATTGAAAAAAAATTTTCCAAGATATAGATTTACACTCCTGATTTACCCAATACAGTGTTTTGTTATTGTTGTTTTAGTTTTAAAAATATCATTAGCTTTGATGAGAAGTCATTGGTTATCTTTTGAAAATTTTAATTGCCAGAGGGCACATGCACTATCCAGAGAGAGAATGAAAGAGAGAGAGAGAGACAACAGGCCCCAGTGGGTGTGGTCATGCTGCCGCCTCCTTTCCTCCATTTCTCCGTCTTGCCAGGGTTTTAGGTATGCACATGTGCCTCGTGTGTTTTTCAAGCCACCCAAATCATTATTCAAACCACAGTCAGCCATGTGGAATCTGGTTCTCCTTGCACAACATTAAACGCTGTGCTGTGGGATCGGCCCACTTACTTTATTTTTGTAATAATTTTCATCGTACTTTTTGATTGACATAGTATGGTTGTATGTGGGATCTGGCTGCCTTAACTGCTATGCTAGGGGCCGGCCTTAGATAATTGTTCTACTGCCATTGCGTATAGGAGACCACATACCAGTTACATTGCTGTGCCTACAGAGAAAAGAGAAATTTAATTGTTAGCTGAAAGAGACTGAGTTTTAGATCTGTCCCTTTGCTGACCAATTCCTTTTTCTTGGGTACCTAATGTAACTGAGCATTGTGGGAGATAGCTTGGTTTTCAAAATATGTATAAAGTGGGTATCAGAAGATGGGAAGGGGAGAAGGATAGGAGTGATACCGAGAATGTAATTAACAGGTACGAGAGGGCTCGTAAACAGTGGGGTGGGTTACAGAGTACTGTCGCACAGATAAGAAAGTGGGGATAATTTACTATATACATCAATAACCAGAAGAGTGAATTTCAAATGACCACCTTCTTTGAGAGGAGGTGCAAATGCAAACACAATAGAAGGTTTTCAACACTTGGAAGAAAATGAATATATATTATTTACCTTTTGTCCCAGAAATAAGAAAATGGTACTAGTTTTTTAAAAAATATTTTAGAGATTTTTACTAGAGGGCACATGTGCTTGTTGGAGAGACAAAGAGAGGTGGAGAGAGAAAAAGTAAGAAATCACCCTCCGGGGGCATGGCCACACTGCAATCCTTTCTCCTCTTGGGATTTTGGGCACTCACATATACAACTCTAGTGTGAGTTTCAAGCCTCCAGGTCTAGGACTTGAACCTTGGTCAGTCATGTGGGAGTCCAGCACCTTAGCCACTACACTACCTGCTGCCCCTTATATTAGCATTTTTTGTTTTTGGTTTTCAGTGGCTAGTAAAAAGTTTACTTTCCAAGGGGAGGAACGGGGTCAGACGCAGAGAACTGCATCAGCCCCAAAGGGGTGAAAGTTTAGTAATTTGTTTCTTGAGAAAGAGAAAGAGGGAGACCCCCAGAGTGTCTTTACACCACAGATTCCCCCCAGTCTCAGCCAGCCTGGATTATGGGTGTGTGCCTATACTCCTGGTAATTATTGCACTATGGGGCCAGTACCAGGCTCTTAAGCTTAACATTTTCCAGTACTTATTCCATAAAGAGTTTAGGCAATAGAACAATTACTACCAACCAAAATGTGTCTCGTGACTATTAAATAGTTTCCTCCATAAGGATAGCTGTTTTAGAAATGGAATGGAACTTTTCTGAGAGGCAGCTTAGTGAAATTCACATTGTTTGAGTTCCCTCATTTAGAGGTCAGTTCCCAGCTATGAAACCTCTAATTATTCAATCTGTCAGCCCTGCAGCTCCCCTCTAGTGCCAGTCCACCGTGACAAGTCTGAATTGTTTAAGAGGGAGCGACAGATCCTTGACCTACATCACTAATGAGTAAAAGAGCGCTGCAAATACTGTATCTTTCCTGGTTTCAAACCCCGGATACCTCCTGAAGTGCTGAATACTCTTTTTTTTAGATAGTACTGTTACTTTTTCTGACACAAAGCGGTCTGCAGAGTTTTAGAGAAGTCACAGCTCCTTATCTGCTTGCCAACATTTCTCTCCTCTTGCTGTCAGTTTGAAAAGTTAAAATGTGAGCATTTGAGGACACTGTTTCTTTGGGGTAAATATGCACCTAAACCCCACGCCTCTGCATCTAACTTCAGCCTGTGTGCTTTCTCTGCCGAAACTGCAGCCCTTAGACAGGAAGGGTTTGTCTGCTCTTGTCTGAGGTTGGATGATCTCCTCCTTTCGTCCCCAGACCATCAAGCCTTCTGACATTGCGACTGTCCGCACGCTGGGGCGACCCCCTCACCTCATCATGCGGATCATGGATTGTGTGCTGTTGCTGTTTCAAAGAAAAGTCAATGCAGTGAAAATTGACCTGGAAAAAAGCTGTACCATCCCATCCTGGCAGGAGTCCTTAAAACTGATGACAGCAGGGAACTTTTTACAGAACTTACAGGTTGGTAGTTCAGTAATGACGGGCTAAGCGGGGACTCGGTCTTCACGGTGACATCAAAGTCCTGTCATAGAGTAAGTTTCTCAGAAAGGATTTACATGCACATTCGAACATGTACTCAGACTTTTTCTTTCAGAGCACAATTTGCTCTTTCAAATATAAGACATGTCATGCTTCTCCTACCTGGTTATAGGTGTATTAAAGCATCATCAATGACATGCATATTTTAGTAAAACTAAAAAAATAATTTTAAGAAGACAAGGTATTTGCATTTATGCTATATGCATATGAATATGCACAATGCATATCTATTTTGAAAATCTCAATGATTTTTGAGTATTGATTTCCATCATTTTTATTATAATAGAACAATTGTAATAAAATACATAAATTTTGGACTAGAGGGAAATGTTCACATACTGGAATATTCACTTTGTAAGCTAAATAATGTGCTTGAATGTATAAAATAAAATAAAACAAATAAAATAAAAAATACATATATTTTAATTGTATGGCTTGAGGAACATGTGCTACCCATATACCTATTAATGGACTCTGAAAGCAAATATATATTTCCAGATCTCAGAAATCTCCCGTGTCCCAACCCGGTTAATAACCACCCTTATGATAATAATTATTCTGACCTTAATCCTCCTAATGAATTTTGCTGGTTTTGAAATTCACATGTGGAGGGAGGCCCCATGCATTGAGCTCTCCTCCCCTTCCTTCTGCCCTCGCTCCCTGAGACCTGGCTGCTGGTCCAGCTGGGCCTTGTGACTATCCCATGACCGTGTCCTTACCTCACTGAATTGGCTCACAGCTAAGACTGTCTAGGGTTATGCACCTCCTCACATTAACATCCCAGGATCAGAGGCACTAAATTAATGAACAAGCTCTGGTGATTCTCCTAGTTGATAACTAGACCTTTGATTGTAATCTTCAACAATGTGTATGTAGGAACCAGACCCTGGCCTTGGAGGCAGGGATTCTTTGCAGATCTCGTAGGTGTGTATGTATTCTTTAATCTTAATGTGTACAACCTGAGCCTGTGCTCAATGATGGTGCTGGCCATTCTCCGCCCAGCTGCTGTCCTGCTCATGCAAATAATAAACTCACATCTTCTCCTGCTGGACCTCCGAGTGTGTTCTTTGGGATCAGTAAACATTATGGGTGAGCCCTCTCAGATTTAGAGTTCCCCTAGTTCAACTTTCATCAAATCTTATCATAGAAACTCTTTTGTTTTGATCTCTTTCATCCAACATGCCTGTGAGATTCATTCTTATTGTTGCAAGGGGCAATATTCTGTTCTTTTTTCATTACTAGGTAGTATGTCTTTCCTACGTATGAAGATGTAATGGTGTGTGGTAGATGTTTAACAACTGGCTCTTGCAGGATAGTGCCAAAAAGTATTCAGAAATGGTTGTGTGGGTTTCCATACCCACCAACTCCACATGCTCTACGTTTTCTACTTTTGAGCTCTCCTCATGGGTTTGTAGTGTCTTATTATTTTGAGTTTAATTGCATTTCCCTGATGATGACAGCTGCTGAAAACCTTTTCAAAGGTTTATGAGCCTCTTGGGAATTCTTCTGTTAAGTGCCTGTTGGGTTCTCTTGTCCATTTAACTTTTTTTGATTCCTTTGTAGAATTTCTTTATATATAAAATATGACAACTTATCACTTACATGTTTGCAAATATCTTTTGCTGCTTTCTAGTTTAGTTGTTCACTCTGTTAATGGAGTCTTTTGATAAGCAGATGTTATTAGGTTTAATGCAGTCAAACTAATAAATATTTTACTTAGTAGTGTTTCTGTTTAGGAGATCTTTGGCCACCTCTAATGTAGAATAAATTCTTCTGTTTTCTTTCTTTCTTTCTTTCTTTTCTTTTTTTTCTTTTTTCTTTTTTATCTTTTTGGTTATACGGCACATACATTTTCTGGAGAGAGACTGAGGGACAAAAAGTGAGAAATCACCCTCCAGTGGGGATGGCTATGATGTAATCCCTTCTCCTCTGTTCTCCTCTTGGGATTTTGGGCATGCACACAGATGTGCCTGCCATGTCCAGGACTCCAAACCACACAGATGGTCATATGGGATCCCACTCCCTTAACCTCGATACCCCCTGCTGTCCCGTTTTCTTCTAGTAGTTTTATCATTCATATTTATATCTTGAGACAACTGGGTAGGAATACTGATCCACATCCATTTCTAAGCTGTAACTCTAGCACTGTGTTTCATGAAGTTTTCTGTTCAGCATTGCTCAAGTTGCTGCTGTGGCTAGCACATTATGTGAGGTACCTCACAGAGCCTGTAACTATATCTAGTTTAGAAGCCTAGGGGGCCATGCAGTCTTATGCTGAATAATTATGAGACCCTATGACACGAAATTGGACTTTGAGAGGAGTCCTAGCAAGTGACTGGCAGGTCCTTGCCTATTCACCTAAGGACTGAGCCACTGCTCTTAGAAGCCCCCTTGCTGTTTGTCTTTTGTCCTATTGCCTTCCTGTCGCTCTCAGACATTCCTTGGTCTTTTCTTCTGGCTTCATGGTTTTTATAAAAGAAACTTACCTTACATTAAGGAATGTCTTAAATGAGAGTGTATTTTACTCTCCGTTATGTGTGATCTGTGAAGTCTTGTTTCACTGAATTATTTAGGTATTAAATTTCTTCCTACTTGTAAAACACTTAATCACCTCCTGTAGATGATCAAATATCACCTTTGAAAGGTCCACTTCCATTGTTTGGCCAATCTTCCCCTTTTGAGGCAGGAAGGCATCCTTAATCCATTGCTGCTACTATTTTAAAATTTTATTTCTCCAGAAGATAATAATTCTCTCATATTCTTGATAGTTCAATGATTAAAAATTAATTCATCACCCTTTGGACCTAATGTCCAAGTTATTATCTTCGCATTTCAGGGGAATTTATGATTAAAAATTAATTCATCACCCTCGGGGCCTACTGGCCAAGTTATTATCTTCGCATTTCAGGGGAATTTAATAGCACCGCTGTCTAAATGCATTAAGCACTAAGTTGTTGGTAAGTGCTAAATATATATGTCCTAGGCTGAATATTCCTGTGTATTTGTTTTTCACTGTTGACTTTATAGTTCTGTAATTCACTTATTTAGAATTAGTGACAAGATATTTTTATTGCTTTGGAAATTCTAAGAACCATATTAGTGTACATCATCTAAATTGTTTATTCTTTCCCTGTACCTGAGTATATTTATTTAGGGTTTGTATCTCTTATTTACAGAAGACAAAGTGTACTTTAAGAGGGTCTTTTACCTTTGTTCCTTATTGTGCTTCTAGCTTTAGAACTTTTGTCTAATATCCCGAAATATTGGCGATGTCCATCATTCATCCATTTTCTGGTTGTTTAATAGTTTCAGTGGCACTGAGTGCATAATGTATGACTTAATCTTCTTCTTTTCCACAGCAATTCCCCAAAGACACAATCAACGAAGAGGTGATAGAGTTTTTAAATCCTTACTTTGAAATGGCTGACTATAACATCGAAACTGCTAAACGTGTGTGTGGGAATGTCGCTGGTCTTTGTTCCTGGACAAAAGCCATGGCTTCCTTCTTCTCTATAAACAAAGAGGTGCTGCCCCTAAAGGTAAGCCTCCAGGTAGAATGGTGAGAAATGTGATTGAGGGGGTCTCTGGGTCAACTGGTCTTGCCTTTTCTCAGTAGCTGAGAAGCCTTTGGCCTCTGATGTTATTGTACTTGGGCCCACAGGAAGGCAAGTTTTAGAAGGGCTGAGCACAGGATGTTTCCCTCTTTTATGTAATCCCACGCCAATCAGAATTGGATGAGCCTCTAAGATGGACTCCCTACAAAGATACTAAGTCCATCATGGGCTGCTGGATATTTTTCCTCCACAATGTTAACTTAAAAAAAAGAATAGAAAACTGTAGCACAAAATCTCTTCACAATGTTCGAGAGCTCCAGCTGGTTAATCCTATGAGTAAGGGTCAAGACATAAAAAATACCCAGAGCTGGTCTTGGCTGTGAGGTATGGCATTAGAGTTCTCCCTCCCCTCTCAGTTCCTCAGAAAAACATCTGAAAATCATAAATTTCAGCCTCATTATAATGAGATCTTTCCTTGAAAATTTTATAAACATGAGTGAATGTCCATATAAACAGGACATTTTAAAGAATAAGACCTTGAAATTGATAAGGATAATAACAATAACAACACCTATTATTTATTGAACTATTTTTGCATTCTAGGAACTAGACTTGAGTTTTTACATATATTATTTAATCCTCACAAAACAATCTTAGGAGGCAGTTTATTAGCCCTATAATGTGGAAACTGAGGCTTAGAGTTTCAGTAACCTGCTCAGAGTGCTAGCTCTTGAGCTTAGCAGTAGAGTTTGGAGAAGTACTCAGATCTTTGGGGCTGTGCTGGCTGAGTACTGGTGAGCTACTGTGCTCAGATGTTTGACATGTAAGTCTTGCTTTCTGTTCATGTTTAAGCAGCAACAACATCTGTGGCTTAGAGCAGGCTGGCAAAAAGTGTTCATGAGTCAGATTCTTTTTAAGATATATTTTGTGAGCCATGATTTCACATGTCACTAGTTCTACTCTGATTTGGAACTCTTTTTCTTTAAAGATATGGTTTGCTAAAATTCAAAAGCCCGAGGTTTTGTGATAGGAAAATAATTTATCTTTTAATATTTTTATATATATATATTTTTCTCAAACAGCTCAGAAAGAATATGGCTTCTATAGTGGATGTGCCTTTAAAGTTAATTTTGACATTTT
>NW_006203687.1:1168469-1171486 GCF_000334495.1 Tupaia belangeri chinensis
AACCGCAGTCGACAACGTGGGAGTTCAGCGACATAGCCATTACGCTAATTGCGGTCCCATACCACCTAGATCTTTACATTCAATAAATAGTTCATCACTCATCAATGGCGATGAGTCTTACTGAACAGATAGTTCTAAATATTTAGTTTTTTTTTTTCCTACAACTCCTTTTTTTTTTTTTAAGTTTGCCAGAGAATGCATGCTAAACAGATAGTTCTAAATATTTAGGTTTTTTTTTTCTTACAACTCTTTTTTTTTTTTAAGTTTGCCAGAGAATGCATGTTCTCACCTGACACACACACACACACACATACCCACATGAGAAAGCACCTCTCCATGGGGAATGGTTGCAGCATAATTCCTTCTCCTCCATTTCTCCATCCTGTTTGGGAATTTTTTTTTTGGACACTTGTGTGACATGTTTCCCAAGTCTCGGGGATGTGGGACTCGAATTGTGGAGTTAGCCATGTGGGATCTGAATCTCTTAACTACCAGGCCATGGAGCTGTCCCTTTTTTCTACAACTCTATCACAATGTTATGATTTAGAGATAGGCAAACTTTGGCCCCTGAATGAGATCTAACTCACCACCTGTATGTGTATGACTCACCAAATAAGACTTTTCTACATTTTAAAAGGCTTTTAAATAAATACTTAAACAATAGATTGATTTTGCCTCTTGGCCAAAAAATTTAAAATATTTACTATCTATCACTTTGCAGAAAAAATTTCTGACTTCTGTTTTAATGAAGTATAGTTATTTTCTTATAAACCTGTGTTAAGTTCACATTAAGATTTGGTCTTGACTTAATGCAGTTTGAAAATATTTTAGGGGAGGAATAAATGAAAGATAAAAAACATGTAATATTCCTGGGTTCTTAGAGTCTAAATATGGGACAGCTGCAGGTTTGCTGCCTATGTCTTCACTCTGTGTATGTCCCATGCAGGCTAACTTGGTGGTGCAGGAGAATCGCTATGTCCTGGCCATGCAGGATCTGCAGAAGGCCCAGGCCGAGCTGGACGACAAGCAAGCAGAGCTTGATGTGGTACAGGCCGAGTATGAACAGGCCATGACGGAAAAGCAGGTAACTGTTCTTTGGCATGGGAGGGATTGTCATATACCTACACAACTATTTTAAGGTCTCATTCCTTTTCTACTTTCTGTAATAAGATTGCGGTTTCCCATAAAAATTCACTGAATTTGTATATACGATGTAGCACATCATCCCTCATGGAGCCCTGGACTTTTTTAAACAGACATGTAGGGTCTTGTGTGACCTGTCAGGATTGTAGGTCAAGGTAGCTGTCAGTTCTGGAACGTACCAGTTCTGAGTTTCCTTATTAATGGTGAGGGGGTGGTAGCAGCATCTCGTGTAGCATGTTTTTGTTAGGTTTTAAAAATCATGTCCTCCTACTTAATTTCAGTCTGTGAAGCAATTTTTCAAGGTAGGCAGGGTGGATATTTTTATTCCCATTTTAGAGAAAAGAACTGAGGTCCAGAGAGGATAAGAAAATGGATCCTGGCCGTAAGGATGCTCAGTAGCAGCACAGTCTGGAGCACATGCTGGCCTTCTGACAGTCCCTTCAGACCTCTCTTGGGTTAATGAACTTAGCTGTATGGCTGTACCCCAATGATCGGCACCGTTCGTAGCCTCCTGAATCTGTGCAAATTCTGTAGTTTTTACACTTTTCTGAATTTAGGTACATGCGTTTCCTGTCTACTAGCTCTTCATTTTATCTGTATTCATTCTGGTTCCATGGGGACTCCTTCTTCTGGTCATTAAAACAGATTTAACAAGGTATTTTAAGCTTCAGGCTTCCTCATTTGCACCGATTCCCAAGCGTGCTGGGGTTTCTGGGAGTTGTAGAGTTGGAGAAGGAGGCCAGACACTGATCTGCAAGTATTTATTTGCATATTCATATTCAGGCAAAGGCCTAAAAGGCACCTGAGTGTGATTCTCCTCCCCTCCTTTATTCTAAATACATCACTCACTTTAGTGTTTTATATTTGTAAAAATTCACTGATAATTTTTTTAAAGTGGTCTCTATAGGTTATGTAAGCTTTGGCCCCACAGAATCTGTATGTGCTTCTGATAAATCTCCTGTTTTGTAAATAACCTTTAGGTTCACTCTTCCTTGATGACAAATGCACCCTCGCCCCATCTAAGCCTTCACAGATAAAGATTCCTACCCTATTAGTGTCATAGGAGTTCCAATAAGGGGTCTTAGGTAGATTATCAGTTTCGCTGTGGGAGAATATATATTTTCTATTAAATATATATCTTCTGATAGCAGAATAAGTGCTTTTTAGAAGTTTTAAGGAAGGGAACAGCAGATGGCATAATGGTTACATCAGTGGATTCTCATGTAGTTGACTGCAATTTGAGTACCGGAGCCAGTGGCTTCAAAATCACGCCAGGTGCATGTGTGTGCATGTGTGCATGCCAAAGATCCCAAGAGGAGAATGGAGAAGGGATTGTGGCATGGTCATCCCCCTGGGGGGTGATTTCTCACTTTCTTTCTCTTCCTCTCTCTGGTGAGCGTGTGTATTCTACAGCAAAAATCTCTCTCAAAAAAAAAGTTTTAAGGAAGTAATTGTATAGCCTCTATATGTGGGTTTGTGTGCTTATGTCTCATAGAGCTTACTTCCATAATGAGAAGATTAATGTTTCAGTTTGAAAGAGTCTACTTTAGACACTATGAAGAAGGGGGTGTCAACAGGAGGCATGAGTTGAGGCATTGAACTCTCACATGACTGATCATGGTTCGAGTTCCAGACCCAGTGGCTTGCTTTCTCACTATCACTCTCCCTTTCTCTCTGTCTCTCTTTGGTCAAATAAAATAAAATAATAATAATGATAAATAAAATTAAATAAATAATTTAAAAAAAGAAACTATGAGGAAGGAGTGTGAATTCTGCCATTTGAAACACTCACTCATGTCAGGAAGTACTACTGAAGGCAATAAAAATATTTTTTAATTTTTTTTTTTTTTTTTTTTTTAGAGGCTTTTTCTACA
>NW_006203687.1:1171517-1247030 GCF_000334495.1 Tupaia belangeri chinensis
CACTCGCCAGACAGACAGAGAGAGACAGACAGACAGAAAGCGAGAAATCATCCACCAGGGGGGATGGCCACGCCACAATCCCATCTCCTCCATTCTTTACTTGGGATCTTGGGCATGCACGCACACGTGCCCGGCATGAGTTTTAAGCCACGGGGTCCGGGACGAGAACCGCGGTTGGCTACATGGGAGTTCAGCAACATAGCCATTATGCTAACTGCTGGTCCCCTAGGCAGTAAGAATTTTTTTCATTTTGTGTGTTTAAATATAAACATTTTTTACATCATTTTACTTAAAAAGTTTTTTTGTTTATGAGCATCTGCTATTTGTTAGGTCAGTAATCATAGGACCCACATGAACTGTTACTCTTAAACTTGAATTTCAAATAATTGTCACATTTCTTTAATTAAAAAAAAAAATTGTGCCATGCATGATCCTGACTACCACCATCTTGTGAACTTGGCCTTCATTTATTTATCTTTGCCCTTCTCTCTGTATGGCCCCATGAGAGTCCAGGGGGCTGTGGACCACCCAGAAGGCAGGTGAAGGGGCCTTGCTCTGCAGCTAATCCTGGTTATTACGGATAATCTCACTGTCCAGGCCTGTGGGGTACCTTGAAGGAAGGTGTGTCCTGATCAGTCTGTCCACAGGACATTAGAGTCTAGCTCCCTGGACCTCTCTGGGCACAGTGAGAAAGCTGGCCTGGGGGCAGAGTCCTATTCAGAAAACCCGGTGTGTTCTGTGGAGCCTCCCCAGCCAGGTCTGGGGGAAGACTGCAATGTGCTTCTCTTTCTTGTACTCTTGGACAAATTCTCTCCCACCGTAGCAATTCTGGAAAGGATCCTGGGCTTCTAGAAAACAAACCAACAAGGGAGGGGCCTGGACATTTCCTTATATGGCTAGATGAGAGTGGGAATGAGAATTTAGGGAAAACAAATCAGTACTAAAACTTTCTTTTAAATAAAGAGCTTGTGTCTAATAAATGTCCTAGAATCGTATTTCCCAGTAGGCCTCTGTCCTCTTCGGGAAGAACAAGCAAGCGAACATGGGTGTGTAGATGTGGGGCAGTGCTTCTCAGCTAGCTTTGAGTTTTCACCTTAAAGTAAAAGCAGAAAACTCTAGGGAGAAGAAAAACAGCACGTGGGCTAGGACAAGCTGGAATAAGTATCTCGCTTTTGAAAAACACTGTATTGTGTTGTTACAGAAGCAATTCAAGTTCATTATGAAAAATAGATAACCCTGGAGTTTAGCACTAATACTACTTTATCCTTGTCTTTCATATCTGAACATATGCCTCTGTGAATGGTTTTCCAAAAGCTCATGGAAAATGCATGGGTTTCAAAATTTATCCTCCTTGTAAATAAAGTTCAGTTGCATTTTCCATGGAATTTTAAAAGTCGTCTCATATTTACATGTATTTTTAAATCAACATAACAGATAAGAACATACTGTTTTCTACATTGGATTTTTAACTTAATCTGTTGTGATGATATTTTTTGGTTATACACATTTTTTATAAGATAATAATTGATGGCTTCAGAGTATTCTTATTCACATAAACTAAATTTACTTAAAAATAGTCAATTGTTAGACATTTAGCATACACACACACACACACATATATTGCTTATTTATATTTATTGTTTTGGTAAATGAACATCCAGTACTGGTCCTGTAGCTAGCTCTTTGTCCATACCTACTTTATTTCATACATAGACATTCTAACAAGTAGTTGGGCCTTTTCCGTAGCCCAGTATGTAAGGGAGCTCGATCCCACACAGCCAACCATGGTTTGAACCCTAGCCCTGGTGGCTTGAAAACTATGATGGACATGTGTGCTTGTGTGCCCCAGTTCCTGCCAGGGTGAGAAACAGAGGGTAAGGACTGTAGCTTGGCCACAGCCCCTTGGGGAGGATGCCACCCCCACTCCCCCCCATGGTGGGCACGTGTGGCCCCTGGCAATTAAATAAATTTTTACAAGTAGAAGGCTGGTTAAAGGCCTTCTATTGTAGTGAGGAGCAGCAGGAAGGGATCTTTTAAGTCAAGCATCACTGAAGTTCACACAGGAGCCTCAGGGCACCATAATTGGAAGATAATCCAGAATTCTGCCTGAAGAAAAAGGAAGGGTGGCGTTAGATAAAGCAATAATGATACTGGAACTGAAACATGAGGACTATTCCTAATTTTTAACTAAGGGTGCATACTTTCCCACATATTTTGTGTAATATGGTACTAGCATGTGTAATTGTTTTCTCTTTCCATTTTTAATAGGTAAATTATAAATTATGCAACTTTCTATAATTTCTCAGTTATTAACCCCTGAGGAGGATCTGAGCACTTGGTTCGAGGTGTCATCTACAGACACGGAGCCAAGTTTCATGGACAGAGCATAAGAGGCAGGACTGGGCTGACAAAGATACATGGAATTGGAGTCTTATCCTTCCTGTGAAGTAAATGGCTCACCTTGTCTCAGAAAGGCAGATCCTATATAATGTTTCAGAGTTGTATTTTTGAGCCACAGGCTATATTTTTCTCAGTAAAAGGTTTGTTCTGATGCTGGCCTTTTGTAGACCTTGCTTGAAGATGCTGAGCGGTGCAGACACAAGATGCAGACGGCTTCCACGCTCATTAGTGGCTTGGCAGGTGAAAAAGAGAGATGGACTGAGCAAAGCAAAGAGTTCGCTGCACAAACAAAAAGACTTGTGGGTATGTGGATTTCTTTATTAATGGGACTACATGATGACTGATTAGAGAGAGCAATTAGAAGCTTTACTCAGAATAAAAAAAATCTGTTATTTCAAATTCTTGGCAAAATTATTGGTGTGTTTCCAATAATTTTTGAAGGAGGGATATCTACTTGGCATCTGCGCCATTTCTAGTAGATGTGTTATAGACCTTTACGCCTTTTATTATTAGGCCATTTTTGAATTCTCCTATGAGTACCTGGGCATGCTGATCAAGGTCACTTTAAATGAAGCCCGAATTCTGAGTTGTGTATCCTTTAAACTCAGAGATCATCTTTTTTTTTTCTTTTCTTCTTTTGGAGAGGTTTTCTGCTATAGGGCACGTGCACTCGCCAGACAGACAGAGAGAAACAGAGAGACAGAAAGTGAGAAATCACCTCCCAGGGGGGATGGCCACGCCGCAATCCCTTCTCCTCCTTTCTCCTCTCGGGATCTTAGGCATACACACACACATGCCCGATGTGAGTTTAAACCACCGGGTCCGGGATTTGAACTGTGGCTGACTACATGGGAGTTCAAGGACATAGCCATTATGCTAACTGCTGGTCACCAGAGATAATCTTTTTATCACTTCCCACAAAAGTCAAAATAACCCAGAGGTTTTCTGCTATAGGGCACGTGCACTCGCCAGACAGACAGAGAGAAACAGAGAGACAGAAAGTGAGAAATCACCTCCCAGGGGGGATGGCCACGCCGCAATCCCTTCTCCTCCTTTCTCCTCTCGGGATCTTAGGCATACACACACACATGCCCGATGTGAGTTTAAACCACCGGGTCCGGGATTTGAACTGTGGCTGACTACATGGGAGTTCAAGGACATAGCCATTATGCTAACTGCTGGTCACCAGAGATCATCTTTTTATCACTTCCCACAAAAGTCAAAATAACCCAGAGCTTGAGTACTAGCAACTGTTAGTGGGCTGTTTGGACCCTGTTTAATCATGATCCAAACTACTGACTAATTCACCATGGCACTGCAATGTGTGGTTACAATTTGATTTGTGACACATCGTTTAGAAGAACAGTTGTCTTTGTATTTCCTTTCCTTTTTAATAGGCTGCATAATTAGAAGATTGAGCATGAAGTATTTCAGTGATGTTTGCTTTCTGTTGTAGGGGATGTATTGTTGGCTACAGCTTTCCTATCTTATTCTGGTCCATTTAACCAAGAGTTTCGTGATCTGCTATTAAATGATTGGAAGAAAGAAATGAAAGCCCGGAAAATCCCATTTGGAAACAACATAAATCTCAA
The DNA here is from genome assembly GCF_000334495.1 of Tupaia belangeri chinensis. NCBI lineage: Eukaryota > Metazoa > Chordata > Mammalia > Scandentia > Tupaiidae > Tupaia > Tupaia belangeri. The sequence goes on from NW_006203687.1 coordinate 1,175,510, forward strand.
TGAAATGTTGATCGATGCTCCCACTATTAGTGAATGGAACCTCCAAGGTTTGCCAAATGATGACCTGTCCATTCAGAATGGCATTATTGTCACAAAGGCATCTCGCTATCCTTTGCTCATTGATCCACAGACTCAAGGCAAACTCTGGATTAAGAATAAAGAAAGCCACAATGAACTCCAGGTAATTTGTGCTTGAGTACATTTTTTTTAGAAAGAATTGTTTATTTTAATTTTATTTGTTATCATTATTTTTTGATTTGACTAAAGAGATACACACAGAGAGAAAGGGAAAGTGAAAAAACAAGCTGTCAGGTCTGGGACGTGAATAGCGGTTGGCCATGTGGGAGTCCAGCACTTTAACCACTGTACCACCCGCTGCCCCCCCTTTTTAAAAAGAATTATTTTACTTTATTATCATTATTATTTTCTTTATCCAAAGAGAGATACACAGAGAGAGGAAGGGAAAGTGAGAAAGCAAGGCACTTAAGTAAATTTATGTTACTGGGCAAGCATTGCACCAATCAACAAACATCCAAGAATAAAGAGATGTTAAAAACATACAAGATTTTTGTATTTCTAGGTACAGTAGTAGCAGACACATGATGATATTTAATATTATTTTCTAAAAATTTCATTAACTGCATTTGTGTTGATGTCTACTACTGCTGTCTTTCGGTGGTTTCAGACTTCATGCTACTAGGGTCAAGGACTCTTAGAAAAACAGAAGGGCAGAGCTACACCACACTAAATGTATACTTTACAAGTCTAATTTTTGTCTAATTTTTCCATTATTATTTTTCACAAAAGTGGCATTAGGAAAGGAAAAGAATCATTGCCACTCGGAAGCCTTTTATTCTTCCAAGCAAAAGACAATAATGGTTTTCTAAAGAAAATGGGAAGTTTGAGCATCCTGTACCACTTCACTAAGTATAGGTTCCAAACCAGCAAGCTCTAAAAATCTCTGTATTTGTCACTTCTCTAGACATCATTTGGTAAGAGTTATTCCTGTGCATTGCAGCATGATGCTTTCTGTTCAGAACAACTTTGCAATCTTATTTCTAGATCACATCCCTAAATCACAAGTACTTTAGAAATCACCTGGAAGACAGCCTTTCTCTTGGGAGGCCGTTGCTTATTGAAGATGTTGGAGAGGAACTAGATCCAGCTTTGGATAATGTTTTGGAAAGAAACTTCATTAAAACTGGGTCTACCTTTAAGGTAGGTTATTTAAAACTGCTGGTGGCCCAGCAGGTGGCATGGTAGTTAAGGAACTGTATCCCACATAGCCAACTGCACAGTTCGAGTGTTGGGCCCAGTGGCTTGAAAATCACTCTGGGCATGTATGTATGCTTGCCCTAATTCCTGAGAGGAGAATGGAGAAGGGATTATAGTATACTCATCCCCCTTGAGAGGTAACTTTTCACTCTTTCTCTCTCTCTCTGTCTCTGTCTCTCTCTGGTGAGCTCATGTACCCTATGACAAAAACTAAAACAAAAAATCAAAAAACCACTGCATCACGAGGCCAGATAAATGTGACACAGATTGGAATCTTTCAATTGGTAGCAACTTAAATTTGAGTCAGTGGCGAGAGGTGTTTGTTTTTCTCTTCTGAACTTTTTGAGTTGGGATTCAAGTATTCAGGAATAATGGTTTTTAGAAATACTTGCTTCACTTTCAAAATGAAGATTCTGACTTCATTTTGATACTGGACAGCCCAAAGCTTTTGAGCCACCCCACAGCTCTCTCGCCTTTTGCCTCTTCTCCCACCAAATCTGGGTAAGCTGATAAGAAAACATGATGCTACCTCCCTTGGCACTGGTCAGACATTCAAACTGTGCAAGCCCCAGCCCATACCCACCTGTAGGAAAAGCTCATTTCAGCCTCACTCCTTAACCACCATTAAATCCCCCAACCAGCTGTTCTCCCTGTTCTCTGAAGTCACTCTTGGGACCCCCTTTGGAGCCTGCTCTGATCTCCGTAGAAAATCTCACTTGAGTAGTAAGACTTTTTCACACCATTTTAGTGCATATTTGGCATTATCAGCCTCAACCTCTGAACCAAGTTTTGAGCAAGAGATCCAGCTTCCCTCTGCAGTATGATCACAATAATTTTGGTTCTAAAATCTATATTTGTTCCATGGTATATATTGAATTTCCCTTCCTTCCATCCAAATGAGTGGTTCAAAATACTGTGACCATTAATTTTTTAGTTACAAATGATCTACAAATTATATTATGTAATTGTTTAAAGCAATACTTATTTCTGTACAAAAAGAGACATAGTGAAGTATATCTGTTTTATGAACTTCCTTTTCATAAAAAAGGTGAAAGTTGGTGACAAAGAAGTAGATGTCATGGATGGCTTCAGACTCTACATTACGACGAAGCTGCCCAATCCTGCTTACACCCCTGAAGTAAGTGCCCACACCTCCATCATTGACTTCACGGTCACCATGAAAGGTCTAGAAGACCAGTTACTGGGGAGAGTCATTCTCACAGAGAAGCAGGTGAGTGAACATGGCCACTCCTTTTCTGTATTGTGTTGAGATCTGTATTGATGAAAATCACATGATAAAAGATTAAGCTTTCCCCCCTTTTATTCCTCATGCTTTTTTCCTATTAATTTCTAAGTGCCTTCATTTCACCTAAAGGAAATTATTAACCAGTTATCTACTCATATGTTTCATGCATATCTCCTAAATTGGATATATCATTGATTGCTGTTATACAGACTGATGATATCACCATGAAGATATCAGCCTAATTTTTAATGTCATTATTCTAGTCTTAAATTGCTTTAGTTTTCTGAAAGTTGATTGTGAGTTCTACTTACCTACTGACTTTTGGCTTCCTAGTACATGTCTAAGCCTTTCTTTCATCTGACTTACTATGATTTTAGAACACAAAATGAAAATGTACTCATGAAAGAACATTATTGGTTTCCATTTGTTATCTAAGAGAGGTGTGTATATGCTGTGATGGAGGGTGTCTCGTGTGACAAGTTGGACATGTGTGACACTAGTCTCACTGTGTACCTTCTGACAGCTACTGACTTAATTTTGTTCTAGCAGCGTAATTCCATACCTGCTTTTATCTACTTCTATGAAAAATGGCCAAGAGTTTATTAACTCCTTTCTTCTGAGTCAGCATTTTCTCTAGGGAACACGTGAGGCTTAAGAAATGTAGAGGTTTTAATGGGACTGCTATAATAAACCTGCATGAACTCTTTAAGTTGCTATTGATTTTCTCTTGGGCTCCATAGAAATAAGGTGTATAGTTTATTTTATGGCCCCTTCCACAATGACCTGAAGTTGTATTCAAGTTAAGAGCATGGGTGACAGCTTTGGGAACTGTCCCTTCCATTGTCTTGTCTTTAGCTTTCTGTGTGCTGTGTCATGCCTGCTCTTATGAGTCCTACCATGTGTCTCTCTCTTTCTCCCCATCTTCCTTCCTGTCTTTTATCCTTTCTTTTTTTTGGGGGGGAGGGGGATCTTCTCTCTTTTTATACTCTATAGCACATGAAACATAGGATCAAAAAGTTGGAAGTTTGCATTAAGAGCATTTAATCCAGCTTCATAAATTTACATGGTTGGTTGATGTCAAGGCAGCAGATACCAGTAAGGTATAGCTTCTACCACAGACCAGCTTGTTGTGTTAGTAACAGCTTTCGAAATATGTATTTGGGTAGTTTTTGAGTCCTGAGTTAAATCACAGCAGATGTGGCTAAGGATATTCACATGATTGTATAATAACTTCGGGAAGGACTGAGATTCCTGATCAAGGGCAGGTAATGATGAGTAAGGGGGACTCCTGAGCACCTTTTAGGCCAGTCTTCACCACTGGTCCCTAGGCTCTGCTTCGACCTGTAACCATGACTTTAGAGATAAAAGTGGCCCTGATGACAGTTCCAATACTATTGTTCTTGGTTTTCATGTATTCAGTTGAGATAAAGACAGTCTCTTTGGAAAAAAAAAATGGCATGACAGATTTTAGTTGCAACAAAACAAAAATAAAGCAAAACAATAGAACCAGCACTGAGTTTTAAATGTTACAGCAGAGGTTTAAGATGAAGTGAGGAGCATTTTACGCTCCTTTGAAAAGACTTTGAGCAGCCTGGAAAAGACAATTAGGGTGGGGGCCAGGCTTTTCTTTTTTAATGTCCTGGGAAAATCGAGTGTTTTGAGAAAATTACTCTTTTACTATCATCTCATTATCAAAATCTGTTCGAGGCTCACAGTAAGCAATTCTTACAGGAAAAGTGGCCAGAGTGACATGACACTCCTTTTATAATAACAGAGGGTCATCTCACCCTGAACCACATCACAACATAACACTTGCATTACTTTTTTCCAAACTGAAGTTTCATGTTGCAGACAGTGAACTACTGGACTCACTTTTGGTGGATTTTAAGTAGGATACTTTCTCCAAGAGGCTTTTTCTTTTGCAAAATCTATACTTCATAGCATATCTTGTTCACATTGTGGTATCTTCTCACTTGGGTGGTGGCAAGGGGTCTGAGTTGGTCTCTGGTGCTTTTGGGTCATTTCCTATAGTCTAGTCACACAGTCGAAAAGACCCTTATGTCAACATGTTCTCAGTACTTAGACAAGATGAAAGCAGAGGCAAATCATTCCTCGTTCTAATCAGAGCCAAGCACTTTCCCCTGCGTCGCTATCCTGATTCCTGTTGTACTTCAAATACCCGCACCTAATTTCTCATCTGACCACTCCCCAAACAGACCTCAGCACTTGGTCAGATTGTTGTTGTTATGTCTTCATTTAAAAATGACTGCAGTACTTCTAAACCTTAAGCTGGCCTGCTTCAAGAGAGGAAGCATTTCCTGATGGGCATGGTCATGGTCATGCTGCAATCCCCTTTCCTCCAATTATCCATCCCATCAGGATTTTGTGCACACTTCCACAGGCTGCGTGTTTTTCAAGCTACCAGGGCAGGATCCAAACCTGTCAGCCACGTGAGATCCAGATCCCTATACACAGAGCTTAATGGTTGTGCTATGGGACCGGTCTAAGGCAAACATTTTAAATGCATGTGCTACTCAAGTCCACAGCAAGGCCATATACAATTGCTTACCTCATGTACCTGTGAGCAGGTTTAGACAACCTGCTGTTGCCACCAGCAGGTGGTGTAGCCAGATTGTTTTGAACAAGCAGCAAACCGGTAGGCCTCCAACAATTTTTCTTTATAGAAACCACATCTCAAAGGCTCACACTCACCTTGATCCTAGAGAATAAACAGAACCTCAAAGAGAACTATTTCCTATTAGGAGAAAAAATACTGGTATTGATTAACAGCTTCTGCTGGTCTCACAAAATAAGGACTCGGGGATTGTCATTGCCAGAATTCTGGGTGAGCAAACAGGTATGTGATTTCCTTTTAAGGTAGAAGGCCCTGAACTTAGTGAAACTTACATGGAAACAATTTAATAAAGACACAAAACAGACATTGTTATCACTAGCTCACTGGTGGCCGAGAAAAAATAAATCGGAGTTCTCTTAGTTAATCTTTCTGTTTTAATTACCTGTGGAACGTACAAAAGAGAATCATTGGCACTGAAGCCTGGGTGATACTTTTAAAATGAAAACTCTGGGAGGTTGTTGTCTGACTCTGTTTAATGATTTAAAAAACTGGGCTACAGATGCAGTTTCTTTTCACAAATAGTTTTAGCTTTCAGTTACTTCTTTGTTAAGGCACTTCCTTTTCTGATCATTTAATTAATAAACAGCTTGCTCACAACATCTTACCTAACCATTCCCTTGCTTTCTTTATTCACTTTGGGGTATTTTTCCAAACAAAACCAAACAAACAAAAACTGAGCATTATCAGTTTATATAATTTTTTATTACTATTTAAAAATTTGTTTACAGTTTATTGTGTAGCATCATAGCCTTAGAATGTAGAAAACATAGCACAGGTGTTTATACCTCCAAATGTGTGTGTATCCATCTATCTGTATGCTAAGAAGTAATCTCTTCAGTGGACAAAAAACTTAGAGACAAAGTTCTCTGAGTTTGAAGCCTTCAGGTCTGGGGCTCAAACTGTGGTCAATAATGTAGGAGTCCAGTGATGTAATCATTACGCCATCTGCTGGTTCCAAGGGCTGCAATTTTAAATAGGGAGGTCAAGGTGAGCCTCCCTGAGAAGATGACATTTAACAGACTCAAACAAGAGGAGAGAGAGGGTTACCTGGAAAAGCACAACTGGCAGAGCAATTGTGCAGAAGCCCTGTGGCAAGAGGATCCTTTGTGTATTTTAGGTATTGGGTCTCCAGGTGTGGTGCGAGAATAGCAGCATCACATCACCTGGAAATATGTTAAGGCGCAAGTTCCCCACCTCTGCTCCAACACCATTGAACGAGCCCTGCAGGTGAGCCTAACGCACACTCTAGGGCACAGCTTGGTGGAGCCTCAGAGCCTTGGTGAGGGTCTTTGCATTCATTCTCAGTGGAATGGGTAAGCACTGGAGGGTTTTGAGGGTTTTAAGAGAGGCAGTGTTTTAGTAGCCTTGCTCTGACTGTTGGGGTGGGAGTAGACTCTGTGGGTAAGGATGGAGACAGGAGACCTTTCTGGGTTCTACAATTTAGAGTAGATGTGATGATGATAGATTGGACCAGGGTGGTTGGTGGTGAGAAATGATTAGATTCCCAATCTACTTGTGCAGTAAAGATGATGGGATTTGCTGATGAATTTGCTGTGGGGCTTGAGAAAAAGAAAGTGACCAAGGGGGAATTAAGGGTTTGGGCTTGAGCAGCTGGAAAAATGAGGTTGCTGTTTGTGATGGGGGGTGGGAAGGCTGACATAGCATAGGTTGGAAGAGAGAACCAGAAATTCTGTTTTGCAGAAGGTCCTAAGTAGGAGACATTGAAAGGGCATCTGGTACAGAGCTGATAAGAAGTGAGATACACATATCAACATGTTGGGAGAGTTTAGATGTGATTTGCAGAGTAGTTATGGGGATAAGTTTCTCAAATGCATAAAGTACTATAGATGAGTAATTGCATGAACCGTGGAAGTGAAAGGACTTGTATAATGATAAACAGTGGTAATTCTGGCCAGGTCTGACCCCCCTCCTGCCCCCCCCTCCAGACATTTGTGAGAGTACTGGATTGTCATAAAAATAAACATGGAATTAATTATGTATATTTTATATGATTTCATGTGGTTCCACTCTGTATATTTTAGATTTCTAGTTCATTAATTGAGGGTAGAATCTATAAAACCCACTGAGTTACTTCTGGAATACTCAATTATTTACATTCCTGAAGATCCTCTAGAAATTTGAGATTGGTACCATGTGTCCAAGTGGTTGTGCTGAGTCACAATTGGAACAGCCAACAACACTTTCTTGTGACTTTGCTGTTTAAGTTGCCTGCGTTTAAGACTAATTTCTCTATATTGTGTTTATATGGAATCATACATTATTAATATAGTTAAATTAAGGTAAATTGTCAATGGATGCTGTGTGTAAAAAGCTTTGTATGTAAACTCTTGAATGCATCTTTTTAAAAAATGTAAAAAAATATTTGGAAGAGGGTATGTGTGCGAGAGAGGAGAGAAAGAGAGAGAGAGAGAACCCTGTAGAGAGAGAGAACCTCCTAGAGAGAGGGAGAGAGATAGAATCCTGTAGAGAGAGAGAGAGAGAACTCCCTAGAAAGAGAGGGAGAGAGAGAACCCTGTAGAGAGAAAGGGAGAGAGAGAGAACCTCCTAGAGAGAGAGGGAGAGAGATAGAATCCTGTAGAGAGAGAGAGAGAGAACTCCCTAGAAAGAGAGGGAGAGAGAGAGAACCCCCTAGTGGAAGCGTGATCGCACTGCAATCCCTTCTCCATCATTTCTCCCTTCCATTGGGACTTGGAGCATGCACACACATGTACCTGGTATGTTTTTCAAGTCATTGGGTGTGAGATTCTAATCACATAGTTGGCTAGGTGGAATCTGCCTCCCTTAATCACCAGGCAATGGGGTTGGCCCTTAGGAAGTCTTTTTAGTAGTCATTACTTATTAACCTTTCCATTTTTCATTCTTTTTGTTAACTTCAAAGTTGGGTTCTCTCATACAACAATTTGAGTTTAGTGTGCTATTTGACTGGGTGCTCAAAACATATTCTCTCTGTTGTCCCCAGCCTGTGGACTTTATGCTTTCTTCAGCTTGCCCAAGTTTTTGGAAAGTTGCTTTTTACAGAATTGGGTGTTATTTTACCTAGCAAGTTTGAAACAAACAAACAAATATTCAGACAACAGTGGAGCTCTTTAAAGTAAGAATCTGAACATAAATAAGCATGTTTAATCAGAGACATATATATTTGTCTTCAAATACACTTTACTGTCAAAAGATTGTTTATGTTAAAAAGAATCCAAAAATAATTTGAAACTGACTTGATTTTATAAACAGCTGATTAAAAGAATATTGGTGATTTTTTTTTAAACAAAATTTGCTAGAGGGCAAATAGGAAGAGAGAGAGAGAGTGAGAGAAGGAGAGAGAGGAATCACCCTCCGCCCCCCCAACAGGGCATGGACATACAGCATCCCCTCTCCACTCTTTTGGTATTTGGGGCACACACATACATGCACCTATTGTGTTTTTGAGCTGTTAGGGCTGAAAGGTGAACCACGTGGTTGGCCATGTGGGATCCAGCTCCCTCAACCACTTGCATAGGGCTGGCCCAGTGATTTTTTAGTAGCATATTCATATTGATTGCCTATTCTCACTGTTAATTCTCCTCTTCCTTTTTTGGTGTCCACATTATCTGCAGTCAAGTGTGATAAATAAAGGACAGGAACTCGAGATCCCATTAGAAATTCATTTTAAAAATTACTTATTTATTTCTTCCAAGAGAGAGACAGAGACAGAGAAACAAATACTCCCATCAGGATCTTCATGCTGCAATCCACCCCTAATCTCAGCCAGCCAGGATCATGGTGTGTTGCCCTGTGAGTCCTGCATGTACAGCGAGGTCCCAGAATACAAACCCAGGATCTTCTCATGTGGGTCTGGTCGTGCTACCACTGTACCACTGCCTGCTTCATGGTTAACTTTTTAAGGAGTGCCTACACAATAGTTGTTAATTAAGGGAGACAATATATTTATGCAAATTAATAGGAATTGGAGAAAGAAAGAACTCATCTTATGGAAGACGTAACTGCAAACAAAAGGAGGATGAAGGAGCTGGAAGATAATTTGCTTTGCCGCCTGACGAGTACTCAGGGGTCTCTGGTAGAAGATGAGAGTCTCATTGTTGTGCTGAGTAACACAAAAAAGACAGCCGAGGAGGTGACACAGAAGCTGGAAATTTCTGCTGAGACAGAAATTCAAATTAACTCAGCCCGGGAGGAATACAGACCTGGTGAGTTTGATAATGAAAGACAAGTGCCATAGAAAAATGAAGCGAGAAGGAAATGAGAGGGAAATGGAAAGAAGTGGGGACGTTTCACAAATGACTGTAAAGAGGGGTGACCCTTCATGTGCTGTGGCATTTCTTTTGGGAACTAGTCAGTAAAATGGAGATGAACAATTTGATAATGGTATACATTATCTAAATGCTTATAATTCAGGTTAGCTGGCAAATCCTTCACAGTTCTCATGAACTTATTTTTAAGTTAGAAAGTAAGGAAGGAGAAATTTTTAAAACATTTGTCAGAGGGCCTGTGTGCTCGATGGAGTGAGACAGAGAAAAGTGGAGGGCGGGTGACTGAGTAGGAGAGCACCTACCCTGGGAAGTGGTCCTGCCACAATCCCTTCTCCTCCATTTCCTCCCCCTTTTGAAACTGCAGGCACCCCCACACGCTTGCCTGGTGTGTTTCTCAGGCTGTTGTATCTGGAGCTTGAGCTTCAGGGTTGGCCATGTGGGATCCAGCTGCCTTTACCACCACACCACTGCTGGCCCATCTACTGCAGACGAATAAGCCTGAGGAATTTGTGCAGCATTTGTGGACCGTTCACTGGTTGTCATTGGATAATGATATGCCAGTCATTCATTACAGTCTTTTGTCTGGAAGAGAGTTCTCCAGTCTCATAGAAGGTTGTCAGCCTCAGTCAACAATTTTGCAAATGTGTTTTGTTCATTGGTAACAAGAAGAATCTGCTAAATAATTCAATTGCTACCTTTTAGTAATTTATCACTCCTCCTAAAAAAAAAAAATAATAGAAAAAATGTAAGCTACTGGTGGAGAGAGGAGCCTCATCTTTGTGATAGCTTGTTTTGTAAACTTAAAGCCAAGAGTAATTTCACCTTCTTCCTGGAATTTAAAAATGAGATCCTAGGGACCAGCAGATGGTGTAGCGGTTACGTTGCTGGACTCCCACATAGTTGATTATGGTTTGGGCCCCAGACCAAGCATCATAAAACTCATGCTGGGTGCTTGTGTGTGCATGTGTCCTTGCCCAAAATCCCAAGAGGAGAATGGAGGAGAAGGGATTGCGACATGGCCATCCCCGCTGGGGGGTGATTTCTCTCTTTCTGTCTCTCTGGTGAGCACATGAACCCTAGAGCAAAAATCTCTCTTAAAAAAAAAAAAAGAAAGAAAAGAAAGAAATTCTTAATGACTACGTAACTTGCTAAGTGTTACACATACAGCCTTCAAAATTCTTTTGGTCATCCCTCCTACCTATGGTAAAATGTAGTAAAGTATATTTACAAGAGTTCTAGAGATTTCAAAATGGGGAGTACCATTTGAAAAACACAAATAACAGAATACTTACACAAATTTTACAAATGATAATTAGATATATTAATGAATGAGCATTGTTTTGGGTCCCATTGCTAGGAGGCGACCACTCATAAGACATAACAATGAAAGCAGTTTTCACTTAGGCCGATCTGTTTGTGTGGGTCATTTATTTTCCACTCTTGTAACAGCTGTAACCTTGCTCTTCATTTTTCAGTTGCTACACGGGGCAGCATCCTCTACTTTCTCATCACTGAGATGCGCTTGGTTAATGAGATGTATCAGACATCGCTCCGCCAGTTTCTGGGCTTGTTTGACCTTTCCTTAGCCAGGTATGTCTGTACTCAGGAAACCACTCTGAATTCTCTGTCTGTGCGCCAGAATCATGACATTACATTCATAACTTCCTTCTCCTTTATTGTTAAGTGGCTTCCTTTTGTAAAATCTAGGATTAGTGTAATTACCAATGCATTAATAAATCTTTCTAATTTGTCATTTTATGCCGAGAGAAAGCCCTATTATCAATTCATCCATTGATTTGATTCCTTTGGTTTTATGTATTTCTGTTAAACAAGAAAATTCCCAGGATATTGTTGTGAGTGATAATGCCCTGCAGGTAAAATTGATTTAGAAAACACTGAGGGTTCCGTAATGTTATTTCATGTTGAGAGAATGCTTGTTATTTTAGATTTAGGAGGCCTACTCTTGATGTGTAAAAACAAGAATTAGTCCTCCAAAGTTACTTATTTTCCATTAAAGATCGTATTTATGGACAATCCAAAAGGGCAGTGGGATAAGATTGATTTAAATGTTCTCCTCTCCAGGTCTGTCAAGAGCCCAATTACAAGCAAGAGGATCGCTAATATCATCGAGCACATGACCTTCGAGGTTTATAAGTATGCTGCCCGAGGGTTGTACGAGGAGCACAAATTCCTGTTCACCTTGCTGCTCACCCTGAAGATCGACATGCAGAGGGGCAGAGTCAAGCATGAAGAGTTCCTCACTCTTATTAAAGGTCGATTTAACCATAGGAAGTATTCTATATAAGTGCAGAGATAGGAATGTGGCAAAGCTCTTTGGAGTATTATAAATATTCTGATCATAGTGATTTCCTTGCATCTCATTTATGATTGCCTTGATGTGTGATATTTTATTTGTTCGTCTGTTGAATAAATAATGACTATTCATTGAGGAACGACTGTATACCAGGATATGGAATGAGCATTTCAAATGTGGCAGTGATCAGAAATCTTGTAAAACACACACATGTGTGTGCATCTATACGTGGATGTGTGTGTATGTGTGTATATATGTATGTATGTGTCTAAATATATGTATGTGTATATATATTTTATATATATATATACACACACACACACATAGATATATACAAATATATATAGTTGTCAGAAAAGTCATGACACATTTTTGCATAGAAAAACAGAAAAAAATACATCATGCTTTCCGACAACCCAATACATACACGAAAAGTAATAGAGCATTAAGTAAGGACTATGGAGGAAATAGAGCAGGATAAGGGAGTGGGGAGTTACAGGGTAAATGGGGGGTGGTTTAAATTAAATGGGGAATGTATTGGAAACTCTAATGGGGTAGGCCTTCCCTAGAGATCGGCCGGGGAGCAAATGCCTGAAGGAGCAGGGTTGCTTGCCATTTAGGGGAAGAAAGGAGAAGGCACAGGTGGCATCGAGGCCCCATGGGACAGAGCCTGGTATGATGGGGACAAAGCAGAGCCCCCAGCGTGACTGGCGTGGACAGTGAGGACTGTGTAGTTCATCCAGGGGGTGTTTATTCTGCATCTTAGGAAGCACTGCTCCCAGCCAGGTCCCTTGACCCTCTGGAACAGTACAGCTTGTGGAAGGCTGGGACATGCAAGTTCACTCTCACATTCTTGAATGTCTGGAAAGAAAATATTCAGAATAACTATGTGACTTAATTTGTAGGGTTATAACAAATTGCCAGAGGCTGAATGACTTACAAACAACTGAAATTCACTTTTCTTAGTTCTGGAGTTGAAAGTTTGAGATCAGAGCACCGCAGGGCTGGGTTCTGGTGGGGGCCCTCTTCTGGGTGCGCATGCCCAGCTTCTCATCACACTCTCACATGGTGGGAGCAGGGAGGAGGAGGCACACCCTCTTGTGACTCCTTTGACTCTTATAAAGGGCTCTAATCTGTTTGCAAGGATCCCACCAGCTTGACCTCATCTAATTCCAGCTACATGCCAGCAGCCACACCTCCCTGTATCATCACAATTGGAAAGTAGGCTTTCAATATATGCATTTTTGGGGCGGGGAGGGGGAGCATTAGATTCAACCCAGAACACTATGAAAATGATGCTGGAGTCTCAATGGCTTTATCTGTGATAGCTTTCTAAGCAAAGCCTTTAAAGGCAAGGCACAATCTTATGTAGCAGGAAATTTTCATGACTTCACTTGGAGAGCAGAATTTTGGAGGAACTTGGAGAAAGCCTTGTGGGGAGGAGTAGGGGTGTAGGTTGTACACTTTGGACCTGAGGTGCGTATATAAATGCATTTTTGTACTCATGTACAAGAGATCTTCACAAAGTTCATGGAAAATGCATACCATGAAAAACAATGCATGGATTTCCAATTTTTTTTTTTGCACTGATATAAACTCATTCTTTAACTGTGTTTTTTTTTTTTTTTTCCCCATAAACCTTTAACTCCCCTTGTAAATACAATAAATACTTTGTACATACACATACATATCTGGGAGTCAATTAGGTCATGGGGGCGGACTTCTCATCAAAGGAATTCATATCCATGGTAGAGGATCAAGGGAGACTCCTCGGCCTTTCCACCACGTGAAGTTGTAGTCAGGACATGCCCTTCTGTGACCCAGGTAGGGGTCATCAGACTCCAAATCTGCCACTGCCTGTATTTTAACTGTCTCCACGCTGTGATAAATAAATTCCACCTGTTTATAAGTGAAGTATCACCCAGATGTGCTATTCTGTTATAGCAACCCCATAGCTGCTAAAACAGGCAGTTGTTCTAACTGGTGGCAACAGTGTTTGACTGGTGTTTGCCCATCATGGCAGGGGGAGGACCAGCGTGGAGTCTTTCTCAGTCTGCCCTAGCTATGCACTTAGTATGTGCAGTACAGCATGTACAGATTTTTCACTGTAAGCACGTTATACATTTTATAAAGTATTGTGTTAAAATCTTAAACTTACTTTTTCTCCCAAAGCAAGAATTTGAGGGAAAAAAGGGAATGGTGTAATTCTCAAATCATCTTGAGAATTTAATTTGAAGTTTCCCTTTCTCAGCTATTTGTTTATCAAGAATTGGTTTAGTATGGTACCGTGCTATCCAGGAATCTGTCTTCTTCTGCCAAATTGCAATATTTTCAATCTCCCATTGTTCATTTTGGGGCAAGCAGGATATTCATGACTATGTTGCCCTCTACTAAACAATGAATAACACTCTGGCCTGCAAGGGACACCCTTTCCTTTCCTTTCCTTTCTTTTCCTTTCCTGTCCCTAACTCTCTGGGGAGTACTTTATTTTTTTCAGGTTGTTGGAAATGGACAGTTGCCATGGAAATTGGTGCAACATTTATTCAACACAATGACATTGTTCTTAGATCTTAAATTACTCCCTGGCATTAAAACACTGTTTTCATTTTATGAGTGAATATTTTCATTCAGATGCCTTCAGGCCACATTTATCTTGTGCATATATTAAGAAGGATTTGTCAAAAGATAATTTACCAGGTGGCTGTTTTAGTCCATGGTGTTGTTAATAACAGAAATACTGAAATGTATGTAATTTATGAAGAATGGAGGGTTTTTTAGCTCAGGATTTTGGAGATCCAGAGTTGAGGGTCCACATTGGCGAAGGTGTTCTTGGGGACTTTCTGCAGAGTCCCAAGGTGGCCTAGGACATCACATGGTGAGATGAAGCAATGACCTGTGTGTTGTGCCCACGTACCTGTTTCATTGCCTCTCCATCAGGACCCCGTCATGGGGGTCTTACCCTGATGACCTCAATCCTAATCACCTCCCAAAGCCTCCACCTCTTACTGTATGTAGTTAAGTACGTTTTCACATGCTTAATCTCACAACCCATTTTTAACACATGAATTTTGAGACACATCCTCAAACTATAGCAGTGGTATGCATGATGTCTACATAAAATAGAAATTGGCTCAATAGAAATCTTGAGTGCTATTATTTGTTTATAACCTACTTTATCCAGGAAATGGATTTTAAAGATGGCTAAATAGATTTGTTGTTTCTTTGAAGAAGAATGTTTAGAATGCATTTCCCCTGAAATATTGTAATGGATGTTATTTATTAAACAGTATATTATAGCCTATAGAATACTTCCTTACTCTGACTTAAAATAGACAGTTCACACAGTTTTTTTTATGAAGTGAGATACAGTAACTTTAAGAAAAAAAAGCATTATAGGAGTATGTGTGCTCATGGGGGGGGGGGGTAGAGAGAAAGACAACACCCCGTAATCTTTTTCCCTCCATTTTCATTGGATTTGCGGTATGCACATATATGCATCCAGTGTGGTTTTTAAGTCACCAAGTCTGGTACTCAAACCATGCAGCAGGCTATGTGAAATACAGCTATCTTAACTATCATGTCATTGGCTGACCCAAGAATGTCACTTTTAAGGGGTCACTTACCATTTATGGTGTTATAAGAGATAAATGATATCATATGGTACTATAAAAAGGAGAGTTAAATTCTATCTTATGTACCATTAGAATTTAGTGAGTTACGTGAGCTTAGATAAATCATTAGTGAAAATACAGGAAGGTTTGTTGCGTTGGACTGCTCAAACTTAAGTGATACAGGACAGAGACCCTGTGTGTGCTCAAAACAGATGTAAATAATATGCTGATTTATATAAAAGAATCCTTCAAACATAAGTAGTGCTCCTAATATTTGTACATTAATGTTCTACTTAAAAGTAGCTTGTGCTAACAAGCTTTTTTTTTTTAGAGATGTTTTTACTATAGGCCACATGTGCTCGCCAGAAGGAAACAGACAGAAAGTAAGAAATCACCCTCCAGTGGGGATGGCCACACTGGAATCCCTTCTCCATTCTCCTCTTGGGATTTTAGGCACATGTGCATATGCCCCCGTATGAGTTTTAAGCTTCCAGGTCTGGGACTCGAACTGCAGTTGCCTATGTGGGAGTCCAGCGATGTAACCATTATGCATCTGCCGGTCCCTCAAGCAATACTTAATATTGACAATAGTTGCAATTTAGCAACCATCTGCCACATCCTCAATTCTGTTTTGTTTATTTTATGCAAATATATTACCACACCTAGGCTTCATTATTCTCATTTTGCATATTTAGAAATCAAGGCACAGACAGGTGAGGTGGGTTAACCCATACCTTGGTCAGATTGAACTAGACAGAATCCAGTATCTGCCTGGTTTTGAAGCTATATTACTGATTATTAAACATGCTTTTCTAAAATTATCTGTTTACTAAATTTTAAATTTGAATTATTTATTATGATTTGTATATCCATGCTTAATAAATGTCAATGTAGTAAAAGAATTGAAATTAGAATAGTTTAATCAAGCATTTTTACTAAATACATTGTTTTATAGTAAAGAAAGACAAATCTGGTAACTTTGTATGTTTAATTTTTAAAGGTGGTGCTTCACTGGACCTCAAAGCTTGCCCTCCTAAACCAGCGAAATGGATTCTGGACATGACATGGTTGAATTTGGTGGAACTTAGCAAACTTAGACAGTTTTCAGATGTCCTTGACCAGGTAACCTGTGTTTTGAATAAACCTAAGCTAATGTCGTGGTGAACAGCTTTCTAATTTATCTGTAGATATATTTGTGGAAGAGAAATTTAATATTGTTACTCTTAAAATGGTATTGCATGTGCAGGACCTTCCTTACAGCTCACCTGCACTCTGATAAGATATACTCCAGCCTCTGCAGCATGGGCTTGCAGAAAGATGTACCCAGGAAATTTAGCCCATGCTGACCAAGGCGGAGTGTGAGCAGCAGCAATTGGAGGCCCACAGTAGAACAACCGATAGGTGTTAGGTTAAATAACTAGATGAACTTAAAAGGTTTTGGGTTTGTTCTAGAGATTAAATGAAACAACAAAATGAAACAAAACAACCATGAACAGCCTTCCTTTCAATCCTAAATTTCCTTTCTTGCCTCTCATTCTCCCCCTCTCCTTTTTCTTCCCCTGCTCCTCTCATCTCACTATTGTATTTGGGCATCAGATATGAATTTTATTTAAATGCCTCTTATCTTTGGAAGCTATCATGTTTCCAGAATCAGCCAGTTCCTGATGAATTTTGCATGTGTTAGAATTATGGAAGTTGGGCACAGAGAGTTGAGTTGGGAGAAGCTTGGAAACAGGTTCTTGAAATTCAGGCAACTACAGAGAAGTGAGGTTAGCAGCAATGTGGCTTTATCCATCTTTGAGTTGAAGGCTTGTTTTGACCGTGACATATCCTAAGGTTTGTTCTTGACTTTCCCAGTTTAGGTTTTGGCTTACCGGTGATGTTACTACCATGTACTAGGAGCATAAGCCATTCTTTTGAGTTAAATAACTGTTTGAGGAGATACTAAGTCACCCATTTTACCCCTATGAGGTGACCACCAGTGACTTTTCCTGGATCACTGTCTTTATGGAAGTTGCTGCCTTCTGGAGATGGCATCTTAATACCTGAAATCCCTTTACATTGTGTAATCTTTCATGAATGAAAGGAGTTTTTATTTTGTTTTTACTTGATACTTTATAAATATCAACCTGGAGTAAGTTTCCCTTTGACAGGATCCAAGAAACACACTTGATACTTTTTTTTTGGGGGGGGGGAGAGGTTTTCACTATAGGGCGCATGTGCTCGCCAGCCAAACAGAGAGAGACATAGAGACAGAAAGCGAGAAATCACCCCCTAGGGGGGATGGTCACGCCGTAATCCCTTCTCCTCCATTCTTCTCTCGGGATCTTGGGCACGCATGCACATGCGCCTGGCGTGAGTTTTAAGCTACTGGGTCTGGGACACGAACGGCGGTCAACTACGTGGGAGTCCAGCGACATAGCCATTATGCTAACTGCTGGTTCCCCACACTTGATACTTTAATCAAAGGGAATATACCAGAGAAAGTAAGTTATATTTACCTCTAGAAATTACTTAACATTCAGTGTTTCCATGTAGTGCTTGTCTCTCTTTGGTTATAAAACTCCAGAAGAAGATGTAGTGTGTCTTTTTATCATTTACCAATGGTCTATTATTTGTTTGATGATTATATTAAGTGGTATATTTCAAACTACTTTAGATGAATAACTATTCACCTAAAAGCTGTTTGGTCAATAAGAAACATATATTAAATACCATCTTTGATACCAGGAATCATCTCAGCAAATGAGTCCATCTAAGTAAATGAGATTTGGTTCCTAACATGAGAAGATTTTGGGGAGCAGATGAGACTTCCCGAAGTAATGACAACAAATTTCCATTGATTTCCTTATTCTTTACAAATTCACTACTACAGAGGCGAAGAGGAAACAAAGCATCTCAGGACTCTTCTTCTTTAACACCAGCTGTTATCTGATGTTAACACAGATTGATTTGGAAGCCAATTACATGTGACTTTATCACAATTTTGGCAGTAGAATATAAAATTTAAAAAAATAGTCCAGAAATATGATTCACCTATGTCTGGAATGGTCAGAGGTTTCATGAAAAATAGCTGTGAACTATTACTGGAAGATTTTTGCATGACATGGCAACTTTCTGATTCCATGGTATTTTTAGATATCAAGAAATGAGAAAATGTGGAAAAATTGGTTCGATAAGGAAAACCCTGAGGAGGAACCTCTTCCAAATGCTTATGATAAATCTCTTGACTGCTTCCGACGTCTTCTCCTTATTAGATCCTGGTGTCCTGACAGAACTATCGCCCAGGTAAAAAGTGCATATTAAAGAGAAAAATAGAATATTTTAAGAAGTTTTTTTATATTTAAAGAGATATTTTGTGTGTTAATTCTGAAGAGAACTTTCTCGTAGGCTTCTATATGATTTTCTAGCAGTCCAAATGTGAAAAATAAAAAAGTAAACAGCAAATAAATGTACTGGAATGTACATTTGGCCTAAGTGATTTATTAACGTTCCTTGATCCAAGTAGTGCTTTTCTCATTTACCCAAAAGTGAATGAGAAAATGGTGATGCTAAGGTTGACACACAGGTAGAACATAAAGGTAATGTATTATCCTACTGTAACATTTTGTATTAACTCAAAAATGATATGGTGACTCCATTTTGTTAGTAGTAAAACAATGTTTCTTTTTCATAAAGCTATTTTTAAAAATTTATGATACAGAGGAGACCAGCAGATGGCATAGTGGTTATGTTGCTGAACTCTCATGTGGCTGGCCATGCTTCAAGTTATGGAGCCAGTGGCTTGAAACTTATGCCAGGTGCATGTATGTGCATGCCTACCAAGATCCTGGGAGGAGAGTGGAGGAGAAGGGATTGCAGCATGGTCATCTTCCCCTGGGGTGTGATTTCTCACTTTCTCTTTCACTGTCTCTGTCTCTCAGGCAAATGCATGTGCCATAAGGCAAAACCTTCTCAATTTTTTTTTAATGAGAGAGCATGTGCATGAGAAAGAGAGAGAGAGAGAGAGAGGGATGAGAGAGAGAGAGAGAGAGAGAGAGAGAGAGGGTGAGCGAGCAGTGGCTTCTACAGAGCTTACTTATTTTGTGATCACCTTTCTCCAGTCCTCTGCCCTGCCTTCCAGGACACTGGGCATGTGCCAGTAATGTTCTCAGGTGGATGGGGCCAGGAACTTGTACTGTGCTTGGCATGTGGCTTACAGGTCTGTGGTCCAGTATGCTACGTCTGCACACACAAGGTGGGCCAACAATATTTCCTTAAGGAGGAAGAATGTAAAGGTATCAGGGAGAAAAGTAGACAGGAGACAGGACACATGTCCAAACTCACAGTCATTTCCCATGAAAATGCCGCAACTCTAGATGTAAGAAAGTAGATTTCTACATGGTTTTGATGTGAATCTTATCTCTAGAAGATTCATCTTACAGACTTTTAATCTGCTGGCCCATGATCTTGGCAATTTACCACGAAAAGACTTGTGTCTTGCCTTCACAATTAAAAGTCCAATTCTAATATCCAGTTCAGGTAAAGTTCTAAAGGCTTTTTCAAATAAGCTATGGCATAACAGCAGGCTGGAGTTTGTAATAGAATGCAGGATGTTTTCCCTTTGCTCTCCAGGGGGAGTGTTAAAACTTACGGCAAAACCACCTTCAAGTCCACATAGGTTCTGTGGAATCATGAAAATGACTAGATTCAATGATTTATTGAAAAGAGGAAAATGAGTTTTGCAACTCCGGGCTCTAAGATCACCCTTCCTTTCAGGAGTTCTTCTCAGTTTCATTACTTTTATCCTGCCCAGATGAATTGTCACACAGTTGCCTTATTTAAGGGCACTGAGGAAAGGAGAGCTTGAGTATTTCTTCCTTCTTTCTTTTTTTATCATAGACAATTTTATTTGGGTCAATGCTGATATTTAAGTCTTCAAAGCTCCTTTGTAACTTTGACATCTTGATCATGACTCAGTCATCCCTCGGCAGACAGAGCTGGGGCCTCCTAGCTGGCCCCCTTTCATCCCGCCGTGCCTGCTCTAGTCCATCCCGTACACTGTAGAAGTGGAAAGATTGTGCCATTCTTTGGCCTTTCAAGTCCTGCAATGGCTCCCTTTGGTGCTTATGATAGTGTCTGAGTTCTAAATAAGCTCTAGCTAACAACTCTGGGAAAATGCTCCCTCCCCCGAAGTCCTGCTTCTTGCTTTAGGTTCCTTTCATGATTTTCAGCCTGACAACTTGGGAAGTATGTGAGGTCTGCAAAGTAAGTACTTCTAGTCCCCACTCCCATAAACAGCACCAGGCTGTGCATTGCTTCTCTGCATCTTGGCTGAGCGTTACTGTCCTCATCAGGAGACGTTCAGCTTCTTGGGTGCAAGAATGCTGCATTGTCCAGGTGTCTGATGCTACAGACACGTTGTGTCTCAAAAGTACTCAACAAGGGAGATCATACAGGTGAGGAGGTTTATATGCCCATTCCCCCCCTACTCAATGGTTGGATCTGTTTCATTGGGATCAGATATTGGGAAAAGATATTCTTTAGATTTGAGTGAAGAATAACCTGAGAAAATGGGACACCCTTGTTTCCATTCATACCACTGAGGTGTCAACTTTCTTTGGAGATCAGCCACGCTGAGGTCTGGTCGGCCCACACCTGAACTGTCTTTTCTGTGAGGTTTTCTGGTCATTCCTCTGTCCCCAGTTAGTGACGTGGTCTTTTCTGCTCCAAGGACTCTGCCTGTGTGCCCTCTGTATGGAGCACTTACTGATGTGACCCACCTCACTGTCCCTTTGCCTTGCTAAATATCACTTATCACCCAAGCAGCAGCTCATATGTTCCTGCAAGATTAATAGTTTTGTCCTTTCATGTCACACTGCAAGCTATCAACTCTTAAAATGAGTTTATTTTCTATTACTTGCTCAATGTCTGTCTCATCCTTAGGAGAAACAAGCTCTCGAAGGATAGGGTCACTTGTTCACGGCTCTGTCTATAAAACTTGTGATCTGCCTGGTACAGAGGAGCAGATTGTGGTCTAAGCCTCATACCTGTTGGGAGAGGGAGAATATCTGGGATGGGAAGACCCAGCAATGACTGGGCCTTTTCCCTGCTGCCCCAGGGAGATAATGCAGGGTTTTGAATCAAAGTTGAAATGAAGACAAAGAAACACACTCTTAGTGGGACATCTATGCATGGTTTAAAATCCACGCCTGCTACATTGGGGGCTCATCCAGAAATGCTGAGTATCTTAGGTAATACATATTTGCATCACAACCACTCTGTAATCCTTAGACCTAGGACTGTGGCTGTGACCTTATTTTAGACTGTCCCTTTTCCAGGAACAGGGATATCATGGCCAGAGAGGACCCCCCCAGTTGTAATTCCCATTATAATCAAAATAGCCTTCCTCATTGTCTATTCTAGGAGTTGGCAATTAGTGCTCAACAATAAAATTTGTCATTGCCTGTTTATGTACATCTCATGAGCTAAGAATGGTTTTTATATGTTTGAATGTCTGGAAAAAAATCACTAGAAGAATAATATTTTGGTATTCTGGGGAATTATATAGCATTCCAATGCCAGTGTGTATAAAGTTTTATTGGAACGTGGCCATGCTCACTTGCTTGTGACTGCTTTTGTGCTATGACGGCAGTGCTGAGTAGTTGTGGCAGAGACATTAAGCTGGCAAAGCCCAGAGTATTTGCCACTTGCTTATGAATGGTTGGTGACTGCTTTTATGCTATGACGGCAGTGCTGAGTAGTTGTGGCAGAGACATTAAGCTGGCAAAGCCCAGAGTATTTGCCGTCTGACCTCTGATATACACTAGCCTGCTGACACCTGGCTGGGATGGCAGTGTCATGTTGGGTCAGTGCTGAGTTGGAGGGCAGCACTGGTACTTTTGAGCTACCTGGAGTAGGAAACTCTGAGTCTTGAGGAGGTGCTCTATAGAGATGCTGCAATGATGGCAGGTCTCCTTGACTGAGAACAACTGCAGCTGTGGGATGCCTGTGTCCAGCTTTGAAGGCTTCCCTGATCACAAAGTTCATGCTTCAGTAACTGTGACTGAATGTGCATAGAATGGACTTTGAGGAAGTGAAAAAAATCTTGTCAGCAAACTTTTAAAATATCAGTCAGAAGGTGGCAGGAAAATGTGTGGGCATTTATACATCCTCTGAATTAACCACGTTAGGTAAGAGACTTTGACAGTGGATCTGACCAACCTAGAAAAAATATTAAGAGATACAAAAATAAGTGTCATCTGGGCTCCCGGTTTAAATGGAGAAAACACCACCTCAGAAAATTCCCCAGTAACTTACTTAGTAAAGGAGGTGAAGGTAGGAATCAGGATGGGGCAGAGGGGCCATTCTTATGAGTGAAGGGTCCTAGCACTGCTGGGCACTGATTGAGTATTTCTTTCTTTCTTTTCTATTTTTTCCTTTTCTTTCTTTTTTCTTTTTCTTTCTTTTCTTTCTTTTTCTTTTCTTTTCTATTTTTTTTTAGAGGTTTTTCCCATAGGATGCATATGCTCACTGGGGAGAGAGAGAGACAGAGACAGTGAGAGGGAAAGCGAGAAATCACCCAGGATGGGTAGCCATGCTACAATCCCTTCTCCATTCTCTTCCTGGAATGTTGGGTGTGCACACACATGCACCTGGTGTGATTTTCAAGCCAACAGGTCCAGACTTGAACTGCAGTCAACCATGTGGGCGTCCAGCAACATAAACACCATACCATCTGCTGGTCCCTGATTGGATATTTCATTATCACTGGCCTACTCTTGCCAGCAAGGGCTGTGAATGCCACTTCTTGGTCTTCTAGAAGCCAGGTAGGATGACTTTCTCTGAAATCCTCTAGAAATAGTTGCCAAGGCAGGAAAACCTGCATACTGTATACTCTATTTTTTATAGCAAGAAGCAGCTGGTGTACAGAGTCATTAATCCTATTACCTATTAAGTCCTAGGCATTGTACTGCTTACTTTATTATTTAAATGTGTATGTGTTTACTTGAAGCAGCCTATATTATTATTTAGTTTTAAGATTTATTATTTTTTATGCATAGCAAGAAGCAGCCAGTGTACTGAAATGGGTTCCAGACCAGGAACCATCCATCTTGGGTTCTGATCTTTCTCTTCTTGTTGGTAAACTCAGAGAGGTCCTGGGATGCAAACCCAGAACCATTCCCGTGTGAGTTCAGTTGTGTTACCAAGATGCCACCAGCTGCTCCCATGAGTTCTGATTTTTTAACTGTTTGATTTTGTGTTTGGTGAGTAACACAGCCTTCCTTTTACAGAATGAAGGTATAGACAAATAAAAAAGAATAAATCGGAGTCTTATTTTTATCAGGGTTACCTTGTGTATCACAGATATAACCTAGAAGAATGAACTTTGGAAACCACACTGCATTTTTTTTTTAGTAGGTTTTTTCATAGTGTGCGTGCATTCAACAGAGAGACAGAGACAGAGAGAGGGAAAGTGAGAAATCATCCTTCTGCCCTGCTGGGGAATGGCCATGCCACAATCCCTTCTCGTCCATTCTCCTCTCAGGATTTTGGGCACACACACACATGTGCCTGGTGAGGTTTTCAGACTTCCAGGTCAAGGACTCAAACTGCAGTGGGCCATGTGGGAGTCTAGCACCACCACACCACCTGCTGGCCGCTCCTTACACTACACTTTTTCTTGAAGGAATCACAAGGGTTTTTTTTGACTGTTGTACTATTTTTATCAGGCCCGCAAGTACATCATGGACTCTATGGGAGAGAATTATGCAGAAGGAGTTATCCTGGATCTGGAAAAGACGTGGGAGGAATCTGATCCACGCACGCCACTCATCTGTCTCCTGTCCATGGGCTCAGACCCCACGGATTCCATCATCGCCTTAGGGAAGAGACTGAAACTAGAAACCCGCTATGTGTCCATGGGCCAGGGTCAGGAGGTCCACGCTCGCAAGCTCTTGCAGCAAACAATGGCCAATGTAAGGACAAGATGTTGGCTTTTGTGTTAGGCTGCTGATATTCCAGGTTATGGAATAGCAATGCAGGAAAGAATTTGAGAATCATTGACAGTTTAAATGGACATGCTGCATGCTATTTTCTGAACAGGGAAGGGAATGATGCCTGTAAGAAAATTTTCGTGGCAAATTAGACACACGTTTATAAGTTTCATGCTGTGTCTTGACTTACATGAAAAGCTTACCCAATAAGAACACTGTATTTCTCAATTACTGTGCCTAATGTAGATATTACTGTACTTAGAATGAAAAACACTAATGCATCAGTTGAGTTAGCTCAATGAAACCATTCCACAGTTTACATATTTCTAAACATCATGTTGTATGCCATAAATATATTTAATTTTTATCTGTCAACTTAAAACATTAAAATATCAGGCCAGACTTGGTGGCATAGTGGTAATCCACACTCGGCCATACTGAGGCCATGTGGGAAGTTCTTGGGTTTGAGTCTTGAGGTCTTCCATGTACTGCAAGTGTTAGGACTCATATTGGATCCTGGCTGGCTTAGACTTGCAGTAGGATTGTGGAGTGAAGGCCCTATTGGAGGAGCCTGCCTTTCTCTCTCTCTCTCTCTCTCTCTCTCTGTTTCCTGGCGTCATAAATAAATAGATTTTTAAAAAATTTAAAAATTAAAAAAATTAAAAATACTAACATTAACAGGACATTTGATTTGAATTTAAAATAATTATGTAACTCATAATTATAGTTTTAAGTAGATATGTTAGAATATAACACATTTTTAATCTTCAATTTATCTATTTTTTCTGCTTAGTAGTTTAATTTTAATTAAATTTCTTTCTTTCTTTCTTTCTTTCTTTCTTTCTTTCTTTCTTTCTTTCTTTCTTTTTAATATTGCCAGAGGGTGTGTGCACTTACCAGAGAAAGAAAGTGAGAGAAAGAGAGAGAGAGAGAAAGTTAGAAAGCACCTCCAGTGGGAAATGATCATGCTGCAAACCTTTATCTTCCATTTCTCCTTCCTTTTGGGACTTTGGGATGCACACTCACAGGATTAGGATGCTTCTCAATCTGTTCAGTCTGGTACTAGAACTGCACAGTTGGCCATGTGGGATCTGGCTGCCTTAACTACCATACCAGGCTAGTCCTCAAATAAAATAATTTAAAAAATCTTTATTGTCATTAGCAAATTTGTAACTTGTCAGAAATAATAGTATTTCTGGGCTGGACTCCTGGCCTATTGGTTAAGGGAACTAGATCCTACATGGCTCATTGCAGTTTGAATCCTAATCCCAGTGGCTTGAAAAATATGCTGAGCACATACGTATGCATGCCGCAAATCCTGACAGGATGCTGAAATGGAGGAGAAGGCATTACGGTATGATCATACTCCAGTGGATGGTGTTGTGTTCTCCCTCTCTCTCTGTCCTTTTTTGAGAGCATGTGTGCCCTCTAGCACTAAAATAAAAATATACATTAAAAAATGGTTTTGCCAAAGTGGCTATATTATAAGTTTTGAGGCAATATGACAGGGTTAACAAAATAGGCAAGGATGGAAAGTGGATATTCTACTCGGTAAGAAGAGAACAGAATATTTAACACGAAACCTGGCAATGGCCATGAAATACCGTCAGCTAAGGTACTCCATGGGTGGAGATGGAGCAGCAGAGCTCTCACCTAAGAAACTTACATTGGCATTCACTTCTATGCTGGATAAAGGAAGCAACCAAAGCCTTTTGTTATGTTCTGTATTAAATTTTTTATTTTGAATTGCAGGGAATGTCTACATTTTTCCAAAGGTAAAAACTAGATGATTTATGGAGCAGTGCTATATTTTTCTGGACAAAATCTAAGGGAATATGTAAAATTCATAAATTGCCAGTTTTATGTGTAACTATACCAAGATCTGGTATCTGGTTTGTTCATTGGGAAGAAAAACAATTCATGTATCAATAACTCAATAATTGTATCCATGACTCAAATGACTCAAAGCAAATGATAGGAAAATACCTACACATGGTGATCTGGACATTGTAGATGATTTTAGCAAAAATATAGATTAGATAGAACTGAAGAAATAGTTATTTCATGATCCCAAATTTTGCATGAGTTGCTTTACAGAAATAATATTTTTATACTTATGGAATTATTTATGCAAAAGGTATTCTTTTCTAAGGCTCTTGTTTCTAGAGTGATCAGATTTCCAAAAAGTTCTTCATTCTTTTTTTTCGAGAGGTTTTTGCTATAGGGCGTATGCGCTTGCCACTTGAGGGTATATGCCCAGTTGCAAGAATTCTGAAAACTCAGTGACAGGAGGGGTGTGTAGCTGATCTCAAAATTTAGTAGGTAGGAAACAGGTGGCGACAGAGTGGAAATGCAACTGGACCCACATAAGAAAGGTCATGGGTTCATGTTCCAGACCACTCTGAGCCCATGCTTCAGACAGGCTGAGAAAATGGATAAATGGAAGCAAGAAGACCCTTTTGGGGATGCCTGTCTTTCTTTCTCAGGAATTAAACAAATACAAATTTTAAAAATGTAGTAGATAAGCTTCCTTTCACTATTTCCTTAATGTGCTGGTGTTCTCCAGTCCAGACCTTGTCTATTTTGCCATCTAAAAAACATCAGCTTCACCTGTCTGAATAGGGGAGACAGGCCTTTGTTGGGGTCTGACCTTTCAGTCTTCCTCTTTTAGCCCATCTTGTCTGCCTCCCCCACCCAGAGGAATTTGGAAGCCCTGTTCTAGAGTAGTTTGGGAGTTACAGGGTACAAATCAGGTTACACATTATGTCTCTAATGTCAATTTAGGATTCAGCTTTCTTAAGTTTATTTTAAATGTTGTTGCTATGTCTTTACCTGGACATTCTTTGTCTTTAAAAGTTCATTCCTTTAAACAAAATCGCTTGGCATGGTCATTCCCCCTGGGGGGATGGTTTCCCAAATCCTCTCTCTCTGATAGGTGCATGTACCCTAAAAACCAAAACAAAACAAGTTCCTTGATGGTAGTTTTAATGAAATTTGGAGGAAACTGAGTTAAATGAATGTTCTCAGTCAATGATCTTCACTTGAAAGTACATTATTTCTTTTCATGTTTTACTTCAGTTATTTTACTATTTTTAAAGAATATTTATTTAATTTTATTAATTGTTATTATTATTTTTAAATTTGTTATTGGGCAAGTGTAATCACCAGAGAAAGAGAGCAAGTGAGAAAAAGTGAGAAAGCAGGCTGCCAGGTCCAGGACTCAAACCAGTTGGCTGTGTGAGAATCTAGTGCCCTACCACTACGCCACCTGCTGGCCCCTTACATCAGTTATTTTCATGAATGCTACCATATACTGTTATTGCAGTTGGCATGCTAATGTGCAGTGGGATATATGCACAGGATAAGGAAAAAATATAGCTTATCTCAAACATTATTGTATTTTTAGCTTTGACCTAGATTAATTTTAACATAGTGTGCCTTTCTATTAATTTTTTTTTTGGGGGGGAGGTTTTTGCTATAAGGCGCAAGTGTGCTTGCCAGGAAGACAGAGAGAGACAGAGAGACAGAAAGTGAGAAATCACCCTCCAGGAGGGATGGCCATGCAGCAATCCCTTCTCGTCCATTCTCTTGTTGGGATCTTGGGCAAGCATGCACATGCGCCTGGTGTGAGTTTAAGCCACTGGGTCTGGGACTTGAATCATGGTCGGCTACGTGGGAGTCCGGCGACATAGCCATTATAGCAACTGCTGTTACCTCTACTAAATTTTAATTAGTTAGTTTCTAAAGGACATAGGGTAAAATACCAAATAGCTGGATTTCCTTTTGTTGTTCTTGACAGGGAGGTTGGGCCCTTCTGCAGAACTGCCATCTGGGACTTGATTTCATGGATGAGCTAATGGACACAGTTACAGAAACTGAGATTGTACATGATGCTTTCCGCCTGTGGATGACCACAGAGGTGCACAAGCAGTTTCCCATCACACTCCTTCAGATGTCCATTAGGTTTGCCAACGAGCCTCCACAGGGCCTCCGGGCAGGACTGAAAAGAACATATGGCGGTGAGTCAAGGAATACTTCTGCGTCTGCATGAGTTTCTTGTACTTGCATTGCTTTCTTAAGAAATTACAAAAGCAGAGTTAGCAGGATATGGCTATAACAAATAATACTGTTAGTTAACCTGAAAGGGAGGGGCTGATCCCTTGTCATGCTCTGCAAGAAGTACAGCTAGCGATGTTAGGGGGATCAGTGCTTGTAATTCTCTTCCTTCTGCTTTCCATGTTCCCAATATTGCTCCACTTAAGCTGGTGCTGGTCTCCAGCCAGACACCTGCCTTAAAAAATGTAAATATCAAACATTTCACCTACGATCTTTATGCCCCATGCCTAAAGGAGGACAGTGGCCTCTTCCAAGAGAGACATCTGAATTAAAATATAGTCTTTCTGCACTTCATGGGACCATGTGTCAGAACCAAAGCAAGTAAAAAATCAAACAGTAGCAACAAAGACAGACCAGTAAGGTTCCCCCACCCAAGGCCCAACTGAAACCGAGTTTGTTCTCTTTGCCTGTGCCTCCTCTCCTTCCTGGCTTCATGTACAGGATTTGTGGTCATGGAAAGAACATGGAACTTGGAGTCAGAAATTCTGGTTTCGGTCCATCTTGTTGACAAATACTTTGTTTTCTTGGGCGCTAGTTGCTCAAACAACCTGAATTTCAATGTTCTCATATTTAAAATAGGGATGGTAAAATCTATCCAGGAGAATTGGAATAAATTATGATTAAATAATAATAATTAAAAATGTGATTATTGCTTAAGAATAATTGTGTAATCTAATAAAAATGAAATTATAGTTATTTGATAATTATTTGAATCTGAAAAGAATGCAAAGAGATATTTTGGGAGGTTGCTTGAACTATGGAGTGTGAGCCAAAAAGCTTTTTTGATATGCAAAGTAAATGTGGAATAATGTAAAAATTAATTAATTAATTAAAAATAATAATAAACACATTTTTAATATCTATTAAATAAAAACAAAAACCAGATTTCTGCCAATCCACAAGGGAATGTAGAGAGAAAATAGAGTTGGAAGGATAACTAATGGCAGTGAAAGATACATATACATATATCTTTATCTCTATATATAAAATACATAAATAGGGGCTGGTAGGTGGCATGGTGGTTAAGGATGCTAGATTACCACATAGCTGCCTACGGTTCTAGTCCTGGACCTGGTGGCTTGTTTTCTCACTCCCCCCTACCCTGCTCTGTCTCTCTGTGGTCAAATTAAAAATAAATAAAGTTAGACAAAATAATTTTAAAAATATATAAACATATACTAATCATTATTATTTGGGAGCACATACTCAGGTTTCAATGAAATTTTATATACACTATTTTTTCCCTCAGACTTTTGCCAAAGGACACATGTGCTCACTAGAGAGAGAGAGAGGAGAGAGAGAAAGAGAGAGAGAGAGAGAGAGAAAGGGAGGGAGGGAGGGAGGGAGGGAGGGAAACTGAGAAATCACCACTAGGGGGGGAATGGCCATGCCACGGTCCCTTCTCCTCTAGTGTCCTCTCGAGATTTGGGGCACATGCATATCACCTGGTGTGTTTTTCAAGTCCCTAGATCTGGGACTTGAATCATGTTCAACCATGTGGGAGTCTAGTGCTTTAACTACCACGGTACCTACAGGCCCCATAAGTACACTATTTTAATAAATATTAAAGCAAAAGTATATGTTCCAAATAATAATGATCGTTAGCAGTAGTAATTATAGTAATAGTTGTAATGTTTATTTTAACTGTCATTATTCCTCCATCTCTATGTTATCCCCACATGACAAGATCTTGTTAGATTGGCAGAAACCGGCCTCCTGTTAGAAAGCTCTTTCTTCACCTCCCAATTCCCTTTGAAGATTTTTCGGAGAGAAATGACTCCAGACACCCCAAAATTCAATGATAATTATCATATAAATATAATAAAAGTAATTCAAAATAAGTGAAGTTTAATTTACGTAAGTAATGACTTACTTTTACAAGTAGTATGAAGTCAAGATATTTGAGAAACGATGTCTTTCACCTGACACCACAACAGGGGTGAGCCAAGACCTGCTGGACGTGAGCACCGGGGCGCAGTGGAAGCCCATGCTCTACGCCGTGGCTTTCTTGCATTCCACTGTCCAAGAGAGGCGCAAGTTCGGTCCCCTGGGGTGGAATATCCCCTATGAATTTAATCAAGCGGACTTTAATGCCACTGTGCAGTTCATCCAAAACCACTTAGATGACATGGACATCAAGAAGGTACTGGCGTGCGTGCTGCTCACATGGCCACTAGTTTGGGGTGAATCATGCCAGATGGAGGGTCTGCTGTGCTTGCAGAGTCACTTTAGGTCAAGGCAACTTGGGCCACACTTGCTTCTTGATTTCAGAGATAAAAATGAACAATTTGTAGTTGTCATTTTATTGCTCAAAAGCACGTTGACATTCCATATAATCCAACCTAAAAGGGCCTGTTTTTGAGGGGATGGGTGAAGAACTTTTTTTTTTTTGGTGGGGGGGAGAGGTTTTTTTTTTTTTTTTTTTTTTTTTTTTTTTTTTTGTGGTGCAGTTACGTGACGATACAAAAAAAATACTGATCCCAGCCATTAGGGAATTATAAGGGAGTCTCTCACTCCCTCATCAGTTAGTTTTTCAATACTACAGTTAAAGAAGAATCCTCTTCAGAAGACAAGAGTGTAGCACATGAAAAATGTCTTCTAACATTTATTTCATTGAATTCACTTTTATATCTTGCCAAGAAATTTTTTTGGGGGGGGGGAGGTTTTTTTTTTTTTTTTTTTTTTTTTTTTGCTATAGGGCACGTGCACTTGCCAGAAAGACAGAGAGACAGAGAGATAGAAAGCGAGAAATAACCCCCCAGGGGGATGGCAACGCTGCAATCCCTTCTCCTCCATTCTCCTCTCGGGGATCTTGGGTATGCACGCACATGCGCCCAACGTGACTTTAAGCCACTGGGTCCGGGACTCAAACCGTGATTGACTACATGGGAGTTCAGCGACATAGCCATTACGCTAACTGCTGGTCCCAAGAACTTGTTTTTATAAATCCTAAAGAATGAAAATGAATCTGAATTACATTTAAAGTGTGGGCTCTTTTAAGGAAGTGCCTCAATTTTCTTTAAAAGCAAATCTTTTTTGTTATTCTAAAAATATTAAAATATGAATGTATCAAGTAAGTCAATTTCGAATCATAAACATTGGCTTTGAGTGACTCAATGTTTGCCTATTTAATTTTCTTTCGGGACTTTCTCTACATTACTGATAAAGAATGAGTAATGAATGGCATTGATGATGAGTACGTAGATGTCTTGGGAGGGAACTAGCAATGACACCGTAGTTAGTTCTGTATAATTATTTTGTAATTTTCCCCAGGGTGTCTCCTGGACCACAGTCCGCTACATGATAGGAGAGATTCAATATGGAGGTAGAGTCACTGATGACTATGATAAGAGATTGTTGAACACTTTTGCTAAGGTTTGGTTCAGTGAAAGCATGTTTGGACCAGATTTCAGCTTTTATCAAGGATACAATATCCCAAAATGCAGCACAGTGGAGACCTATCTTCAATATATTCAGGTTTGTCCACTTCAGAATCTTATGCATAGAGCAAATACCTGCAGCTATTTGACCTTTTTGATATGTATTTACCCTGTATGGACTGCTCTTAAAAGAAATTTCAATGGTAAGATATGCCGATGCTTCTACTGTAGAATCTTCTTCTTATTTTTATATTCAACTTATGATGAAAATGTTCCTATTTGTTCTGAGTGTTTTGTGTGGATTCCTTCCAAACCCTCCTATTTAGCATCTTGGTGAGGAATTTTCTTTGGGGAAGCGATGTGCTAGGCAGATAGATCTAGAAGCAACCCAAATCACCTGAAGCTCTGCCTGTGAGGATTCAGCTACCACACTGCACGGCCATGGCTTCTAGGCTCAGCCTGTTCTACTTTTTCTTTTTCATCACTAGACAAGTCGTTTGATGTCTGTTCTGTCATCCTGATCTCATGGGCAGCATGTGGCAATGCCCAGGAAATGGGACTCTCAGCCTTGGCCATCTGAGCATTCCAGACTGGAGGATCCCAGGTGCAGGGCCTGTCCCATGTGTTGTGGGTGTCCAGCAGCATCTGGGCCCCTGTTCTCTAGAGACCAATAGCAACACCCTCCACAGTCATGACAACCCAGTGTCTCTCTGCAGATATTGCCAAATGTCCCCTGGTGGACAAAACAGCCCTTCACTGAAAAGCATTGCCCTAAGAAGAAATGAGCAGATTTTGATGGGAAATTTGGAAAAATGTAGGTGAAAAAGTCTGATTTTCAAGACAACTCTAGTTTCTGTCTCATTCATTAGATCATTATTTAGAAGTCTCTTTGGCCTTTATCTGGGATTTATCTCAGTGTGAGAAAATGCACACCAGTTCCCAAATGGCTAAATTTATCAGTATATTTACAGGTTTTTTTGATATATAAATGTAAGGGGTTTATCATATTTTACCACCTCTACACTTTTATTAATTCAAATTGACAAATATATTTGTCTTACTGTACTGCATGGGTCTTTAAATCATCAGCACTGAATAGAAAAAGTGCCTAGGAAGGTATAAATTTGGGGATGCCTGTGTATGTATGTATACACACTTCATTTCACAATGAAATTAAGGTAGCTCCTAAGAAGACATTATGTACAAAGGGATAAAACAGGGAAAAAGACAGGAAGGAAAAATATGAATAAGACAGTAATAAAGTTAAGGGTAAGATTCATACATCGTGTATTTGTCAAATCATAGGTATGTGTTCTCTTGCTAATGGTCGAGGGAGGTTTTTGCCTGCTTGTTCTGTTTCTGCCCGACTCTGACTCTCTCTCATTGTCTGTTCTTCTCTCTGACTTGGTTACTCTCTGAGTATTTCTGTTTTTTTCTTAGTCTGTGTCTTTTCCCCTGGGATGGAATAACACTTGCATGTACCTTATCTGGGCCATGATTGCTAAAACTGTCATTTCCAGTTATCTTATAAAAATAACTATTAGTCATACAATATTTGCTTGAACACTGGTTCAAGTTAGATTAGACTATCAGAAAACAAAACATTAATTTGCAACTTTTACTCAATCTTACATATCACATAATAAGACAGTTTCTCTGATTAAATTTTGCTTGGGGTACAGGCCTTGAAGAACCACGGGTCTACATTATGCTTCTCAATGTTAAATTTTTTTCAAGGCAACTTTTGATTCTGTTCTATAGAAATGATTGAGGTTTTTCAGCCTGACCCAAATAAGAGTATCTCGTAAGTGCTTATCCTAGTAAAAGACTTCTATTTCCTGACCCGGTACAATTAGCCTGGGCTGAACTGGAGTGTTTGTTGTTTAGAGCCTGCCTGCCTATGACAGCCCCGAGGTGTTCGGGCTGCACCCCAATGCTGACATCACCTATCAGAGCAAGCTGGCCAAGGATGTGCTGGACTCTATCCTGGGCATCCAGCCCAAGGACAGCTCTGGAGGAGGGGATGAAACCCGGGAAGCTGTGGTGGCCCGGCTGGCCGATGACATGCTGGAGAAACTGCCCCCAGACTATGGCCCATTTGAAGTGAGTCAATAAAATCCTGACAGAATGCCTGCTGTGTATATTTGGTTGAAAGAGGGAGGAAGAAAGGCAAAAGATTATTTTTCCAAAATTAAAAAATAAATCCAAAAACATTAGCTTTGTAAATAACTAAGAAAACAAGTTTTTGAGTCCATGAACATAGTTATTTTAAAATATACACAATAAAAAATTTTGGCGAGAGGACCAATCCATGACATGGCATTTAAGGTGGCAAGGTCCCACATGGTCAACCCCATGGTTGAAGTTCTGGACCTGGCAGCTAGAGAAACATGCCAGGTACATGTGTGTGCATGTCCAAGAGCCTAAAAGGAGGGAGAAAAGGAGGAGAAAGGTTTATGATGTGACCATTCCTATAAAGGGTGAATTATTGACTTCCTCCTCTATCAGTCTGTCACTCTCCAATGAGTGCATATGTCCTCTGAAGAAAACAACAAACAAACAAACCTGGTGAGAGTATTATAGATTTTTATCATCAAATAACAAGCAGGTACTAATGGGTTAGGATTGCTTTTCTAGAATCTTCTCCCAAACTATTTTATATTGTCATTCGCTTAAAGGAAAGTAATGTATTGTTAGAGTAATGTACCTGATATATTATATCTATTTATATCTCTATCTATATCTAGTGTGTGTGTGTGTGTGTGTGTGTGTGTGTGTGTGTATTTGAACACACCTTAAAATTCAGGCCTTCCCAAGACCAGCAGATGGCAGAATAGCTACGTTGCTGGACTCCCGTCTAGTCAACACTGGTTTGAGTCCCGGACCCAGTGGCTTAAACTCATGCCGGGTGCATGCGTGTGTCCGTGCCTAAGATTCAGAGAGGAGAATGGAGATGGGATTGCGGCATGGCCATCTCCCCCAGGGGGTGATTTCTCATTCTCTCTGTCTCTCTCTGTCTTTCTGGAGAGTGCACATGCCCTATAGCCAAAATTCTCCAAAGAAAAAGAAAAAAAATTCAAGCCTTCTTGATTTCAGGGGGTGGGTGGGTGGGGGGGGGTCTATGCTTAATATTATTACTTTTCTGCACCTTCATCTCACTAGTTTTAAAAATTAATAGATTTTAGTATGCAAGTGGCTTCTGAGTAAATTTACTAACATAAAAGTTAATTTTTTAGGCATTTTAGGGAAAATTGTGAAAAGATGGACCCTTTCAGTGTTTAAAATTTTTTTTATAAAACCAAAAGTAAGTGGCTTTAGGAGATGACCTGGATGGTGACACTTTGGGCTCAGAGGCATTATTTCTTTGTATATTTTCCCTTTTCCATCTGATTTTCAGAGGAATCCTGTAGCATTTTGTATCTTTAGCATCCTATTGTTTTCTTCTAAGCAGGTAATTTTGGCAGTTCATTCTATAGACTGAACTCAAGGACCTATCGTCAAGGGAATAATCTCCCTGGAAGATCTCTGATCAGTTGCTTGGAGAAAATCAATACTGTTATCTTCTTTCATAAGCCTTCTTCATTAGATAATTAGGAAAGAGGACATTCACATTAGGGGTTGAAATATTTATGAGGCAAGTAAAACTATCTGAAAATAAAATAATTATATAAATAAGTATAAGTAGTAGGATTTAGAAACCTTTGCCTCATTTTGTTGAATTTGTCAGTGTCACCTTAGGATAAAACAGCTCAACCTAGCACATTATCTGATGCATAGAAGACTATCAGTAAATACTCATAGGATGATGGATGAATGAATGGTTGGATATCTTGGTGGAAAAAAAGAGAAAGCTTTTGGACCAGCAAGTGGCGTAATGGTTATGTTGCTGGACTCCCACATAGTTTTTTTTATGGTTTGGTATTTTAAAATTCTAAAATACTTTAATAATGAATGTTGAAGTTGGCTACAAATTGAGTCCCAGACCCTATGGCTTAAAGCTCTCACAAGAGGAGACTGGAGGAGAAGGGATTGTGGAGTGGTCGTCACCCCTGGAGAGTGATTTTTCTCTCTCTGTCTCTCAGTCTCTCCAGCCAGTGTATGTGCCCTATAGCAAAAAAATCTCTCTTAAAAAAGAAAGGAGACAAAGTTTTTAAAATAGAATTCTAGTTTTTTGAGACAGCTAGCAGAAAAATTGTGTGTATACATATCTGATTGTGTATGTATGTCCATGTATGTGTTTGAGAGAGCTCCGATTGGCAGTTTGGGAATATTCTCCAGTAAGGGCATTTGCAGTTTGGCAGACTTCATGCTTGTGATCACATGTTGCACATTCTTCTGTGAGTCAATGACTGTGTGTTCTTCTCCATAGCAGAAACATTTGGGCTGGTCATCAAACACTGTTTCTTTTATTTATCCTTTCTTCTGCATTTGAAAAAAAATTAAAACTTTCTTCTTTATGGAATTGTAAAAATTTGGGCTTGTTCAAATGCCCCAGGGCACCAGCTCCATGAAATTATTAGTA
The DNA here is from genome assembly GCF_000334495.1 of Tupaia belangeri chinensis. NCBI lineage: Eukaryota > Metazoa > Chordata > Mammalia > Scandentia > Tupaiidae > Tupaia > Tupaia belangeri. The sequence goes on from NW_006203687.1 coordinate 1,211,849, forward strand.
AATGTCTAAGTTTCAGTGTGTCTCCATGGCAGGTAAAAGAGAGGCTGCAAAAGATGGGACCATTCCAGCCAATGAACATCTTCCTCAGACAGGAGATAGAAAGGATGCAGAGAGTACTCAGCCTTGTCCGCAGCACCCTGACTGAGCTCAAACTTGCTATTGACGGCACCATCATCATGAGTGAAAATCTACGCGACGCATTGGATTGCATGTTTGATGCCAGGATCCCTGCTTGGTGGAAAAAAGTACAGATAAGCCTGCTTTTATTCTGCCTAATCACTTATTGTTGTGAATGGTTGTAACTGGCAAGTGGAAAGCATCTAAAGATAATTTACTTAAAATGGTTCTTTTGCTTAAGGACTAATCCCCTTATAGCCGTGTATTTTTAGATTGTAGGCAGGGAAGAAAATTATTTAGCAAATCCCACGTTTCAGGTGCTCTTCTAGGCAATTTGTAAGTGTTATTTAATTTAAAATTTGCATGTTATTGCCTTTATTTTTACAGATGAGGAATTTGAAGTTGGGAAAGTTTAAGTCTTTTTTTTTTTCTGATAACACATCTAAGAAGTCCACGGATCAGAATTTAAATCCAATTCTCTTGGACCCCAAACATGACATTAATTGTGTAAAAGGAAATGTACCTAGACAAAAAAAGTCACATCAGGAAGACAAAAATTCCCTGTTGTGTCTTGAAACATAGTGTGGAGTGTGTATGTCTCAAAAATAACAAGACAATTCATTGGTTTTAGGTTTATTTCTCCCAAGAAAAGAGGTAGAGAGGAAGGAAAAGAGAGAGGGAGACAGTTACCTTCCAACAGGGTCTTCATGCCGTGATCCACCCTCAGCCTTAACCAGCCGTGATCACAGCATATGCACGCTCACCTGGTGTGTGCAGAGGCCTCGGGATGGGGCTCTAAGAGCTTCTCATCAGGGTCCACTTGCGTTACTGCTATGCTATTGTCAGGCCTCAACAAGACAAAACCTTAACAGTATGCTTGCTGATTACTTGTTGGTAATTGTGCTGAAGATGGACAGGGTTTTAAGAAATAACTTCCAAAAACAAACAAACAAAAGAAATAACTTCCCTCTTGGAGAAATAAAAGAATTCTTGAGTGTCTTTGTATTTAGGAAAATAAATGTGTTTTAGGAGAGGACATTTGAGGGATGAAATGTAAATGACATTCTGCTCTTCGTGCCATATTTAAGTGTGTGTGCATGTATGTGTATGTATGTGTGTGGTATATACTAGGGAGAGTGTTCACTTGCCAGAGAGGCAGAAGAGAGGAGGAAAGTGAGAAAGCACCCACAAGAAGATGGTCACACCACAAACCCTTTTCTTCCCTTTGTCCTCTTAGGATTTGGGGCAGACAAGCCTGGTGAATTTTTCAAGTTGCTAGGTCTGGGATTTGAACTGTGCAGTTGGCCATGTGGGATCCAGCTGCCTTAGTCACCACACCACTTGCTGGCCCTACATTATAATATTTTTATTCAGGCTTTTATTCTATTCAACTTATTATCAGTCTTTTTAATTTCAGTAGTGCTTGAAAAATAGGCAAATTAATTCTTAACACATTTGAAATTCGAGTGGTATACCTAGTCAGGTTGGTTACTCTATTTGTTCATACATAAAATACTGCACTTTGGTTCAGTGTTATAATGTGTGATCTAGAGATACCAGTGCAGTTGCTGACATTAATAACATACTCATGCCAATTGTCATAGTGGGAATTACCAAAGCGATTTCAGGGAGAAAGGTAGACGTAGTGAACGCAAATAATTTGTGCATGATGCAAGAGCCTGGGTTTTCATTTCTGCTACTTCATGAGAGGAAATAAAAGTGTACCATTAAGTAACAAAACATCAGAAGACTGCAATTGTTTATCTCATTAGAAATAAGTGGTGGTGGGGGAACCAGCAGTTAGCGTAATGGCTATGTTGCTGGACTCGCACGTAGTCAACCGCGGTTCACTTCCCGGACCCGGTGGCTTAAAACTCACGCCGGGCGCGTGTGCGTGCCCAAGATCCCGAGAGGAGAATGGAAGAGAAGGGATTGCGTCGTGACCATCCCCCCTGGGGGGTGATTTCTCGCTTTCTGTCTCTATGTCTCTGTTGGGTGAGCAAACGCGCCCTATAGTGAAAATCTCTCTAAAAAAAAAAAAAAAAAAGAAAAGAAAGAAGTAGAGGTCCAGTGCAGTGGTAGCACAATGCTCTGCAATGCTGGAAACCATATGGAAGATCAGGGTTCAGTACCTAGGTTGACCCTTTCAGGCTGGATGCGTACACGAGTGCCTGTGATCCTGGCTACCTGGGGAAGTTGGGGAGATTATTGTGGCATGGAGTGATCCCTTAGAGGGTGCTGGTCTCTTTTTTCCTCTCTGTCTCTTATTATACTAGTACATAAACTTATAAAAAAGTGGAAAGGAGAAAGCCTTCTATGATGCATTATCTAAAGAATATAAAGCATTGATGATTTATCTTGATGAGAGCATGAACATACCTTTGTACACAGAAATCCCATTTTGTATTTTATTTATTGAAGTTGTAGCTTAATGAAAAATGGTGGAAACTTGTTAAATGTAATTCATTAAATTGTTTTGATTCCTTTACAGCACAACCGGTGATTAATATATTTGTATTTAAAAGGTGATTCTATTAACCTCAGACGTCGTAAACAGCTCTGTGAATTGATCTAATACTTATGTGATGATTAGCTGGTGCTATCATATCTCAATATCTTTAATGAGAAAAAATAATTTGAAAAGCTTACATTTGGAATTCAAGGGAAATCTCTTACCTAATAACTTTTTCATTGTAAAAGTGAAATTAATTTTTTGTCTTTATTTTGTCCTGGTGAATATAGCCAGTTTATACAGCAGACTTAAGCTTATATTAATTAGTTGTTTTAATGTATTTACTTCAGGCTTCTTGGGTTTCAAGTACACTGGGTTTCTGGTTTACTGAACTTATAGAAAGGAACTGCCAGTTCACCTCCTGGGTTTTCAATGATCGACCCCACTGCTTTTGGATGACAGGCTTTTTTAACCCCCAAGGATTTTTAACTGCAATGCGACAGGTAATAGCTCTGACTTGCACCCATTGTGTTATTGTAATTTTCTTCGACAAGGTTTTCTTCTTTCATTATGGGTTTAAAGAACATAATAAGACAGAGAATGACTGTCTCTTTTTGGTATGAGCAGTCACATTATGAGGAACATAAATCCAGCCTGTTCTCAGGCTGCTGGCTTGAATGTAAACATATTTATTTTGTACTTGATTTGATTTGATATTTATTTAAACAATAAATGGCTAAATAAGGACATGGGTATTTTTAATGAAAGAATCATTGTAATTCTTTAAATACTATTCTATTTCCTTTGAATTTGGATAATTTAGAGCTAAAGCATCATTGTTTTTCTGTATCTATTAAGAAAAACCTCTAATTGCCTCTTTTATCCTTTGCTGTTCTGAATAGGAAATAACTCGGGCCAACAAAGGCTGGGCTCTGGACAATATGGTGCTTTGCAATGAAGTCACCAAATGGATGAAGGATGACATTTCTGCCCCTCCCACAGAGGGTGTCTATGTCTATGGCTTATATCTGGAGGGTGCTGGCTGGGACAAGAGGAATATGAGACTCACTGAGTCAAAACCAAAAGTGCTCTTTGAGATGATGCCTGTTATAAGAATTTATGCAGAAAACAATAGTAAGTTGAGTGTTGGCATTATTGGGTTGGATGATATTATTATTGTTATTATTATTTTTTGGAAAGGTTTTTGCTATCGGGTGTGTGCGCTTGCCAGAGAGACAGAGAGAAACAGAGAGACAGAAAGTGAGAAATCACCTCCCGGGGGCATGGCCATGCCACAATCCCTTCTCCTCCATTCTCCTCTCGGGATTTTGGGCATGCACGCATACGCGCCCAGCGTGAGTTTAAGCCACCGGGTCTGGGTCTCGAACCGTGGTAAATACATGGGAATTCAGTGATATAGCCATTATGCCAACTGCTGATCCCTGTTAATATTATTTTAACAGTCATCGTGTATCATTTTAGCATACCAAATGAATTTTCCCATCATAGATACATTGTATGTTGGTACAGTCAAAGACATTACCACATATGTTATAATCAAAAGATTTCTTTCCATTTTGTGTCTTTCGAAGGTTTTGCTGCATTGTTCTTCTCCGTGATTCTCACCCTCTCACCCTCCTCCATTGCCCACCCTCCCTCACTGTCTCTGTATCACCATTGCTCTTCCAGTCTTACAGGTTCTGCCATAGAGTGCGGACAATGACATTATAAACATAAGTTTTCATTATTTTGATTATCATGTAATAGGGAGTTTACTATTGTATCAACTAACTATACATTCCACTGTCTCCGTATCACCATTGCTCTCCATGTGTTTGTACCTTCCAGTCTTACAGGTTCTGCCATAGAGTGCGGACAATGACATTATAAACATAAGTTTTCATTATTTTGATTATCATGTAATAGGGAGTTTACTATTGTATCAACTAACTATACATTCCTATCCATGCTAATGAGTACTTATGGAACTCTAGACATTTTCTTGAGTGCTACTGGGAAGACGGTTGTTCTAGCTCTTGCCTGACTAATGAAGTGGGTAAAATATGTGGATAATGAAACACTATCTCATGAAATAACAAAGAAATATTGGCATAGTTTGTAAGTTGTGGGGAAGGAAAGTGAGATAATGGTAGTTGGGTGTTGGGTATTGGGAGCATTTGGTCCTGACCTGGGCTTTGAAGGATGGACATGATGAGGTCGTCTGAGTGGCGGTGAGAAGATTTTCTAGAAGGATTCTCCAGAGCTCACCTAGAGGCTGTGGCTCAACCACCTTGGAGGTTTGAGCCTGTACCTCATGGTGAAATGCTGAATTCTCATTTCAGCCTATGAATATAATGACACGTCTATGAAACACACAAATTATTATGCTTTGACAAACATACCAAAGCTCTATTTGACAAGTCTAAAAATACCTGAAGTACTTTCCATTGTTGGCTTGATGTTTTCTGGAGACTTTTGTCGTTTCATTTCACTCAGCTAACATCTCTTCAGTAGTAACTACCTTTTAACATACAAGGACTTGTTTATCTTACAGAGTGAGCTATGATAGTGGATCTCAAGAAACTACTAATTTTACAATAGAAGCACAAAAGCATCTAGCAAATATGGAGATAAAATAGTCTCCCTTTACAAGACAGCTGGAAGTATTCCTACCCTTTAGATAAGTAACAGATTTGGAAGCATGAATTAGGAAAAAGTTTATGAACCCCATGTATTAATTTTTACTTTATTTTATTATTTTTTATTTTTTTTGGTCACAAATAGGATTTTTTATTTGTCACTATTAGAAGACTGAACTTTAAACAGATTCTTGAACTGGTGGTTCATATCCATCAGCTCATTCAACTTTGGTGCCTGTCTCATGTCCAGTAGCTTTTCCAGAGCTGCTACCTTCACCATGAAGCTCCATGAGTTTTCCCAATTCAAACTTGGGATTCTTCAGCATTTTTACTTTCTGTCAAAGACATCATAGAGTGGGTAGATGGACTGGCAAGTCCTTTCTATGTTTTTTCCAATGCTATCTGGAATCAGTTTATTGCCCACTTCTTTCAGGTCATTTGTCTGCATCTCCTGGGTCATGATTTCCACCATTTTCCAGATTTGGCAGGCCTGCTGATGCTGGGCATAAGATGTCTTTCGTATCTGAATGTTGTGTTTTTTAGTAAACTCAACATGGAAGAAACAAAAGAAATAACTATCAGTAGTCTTGAGATTGACATGAGCTTCATTCATGGTCTGCCATATTTTTGACCATGGAACACATTTTTTGTCCTGGTTAAGATTCATGACATGGAAGTTAGTCAGGCAGTTTTTGCTCTGAACATCCTCAGTAGTTAGCTTGAATTTCCTAAATGCAACTTCATCATTCCACAGATCTACAAGGCTCACTTCAAACATATGGCCCTTATGGCCATCAAATGCACTTTTGGTTCCTTGAGTCCTTGTGACTAGTGTTTTCCCAATATTTCTTATGTTGAACATAGCAGGTGCTTCCACATATACATTTTTAAAGAAAACATTCATTGGCTGCCTGATGTAGACTAGCTGCTGCTTTAGGTATTAGGGATACAAAGTAATTATGAAGAAGATCCTGCCCGTAGTGACTCATAGTCTAGTGAAGGAAACTCATATGTAAATAAATAATTAAAATAGAATGTGATGAATGTTGTAACAGAGATATACTCAGAATAATAAGGGAGCCTAGAAGGAGAATAGAACTCTGACTGGAGGGCTAGGGGGAATTGCCTTTTAAAAAAAAAAATTGTTTGTTATTATTATTATTTTAAATTCATATAGGGCACGTGCACTCATGACAGAGAAAGAGAGAGAGAGAGAAAGAGAACAAGCTGCCAGGTCTGGGACTAAGACCATAGTCAGCCATGTGGGAGTTGAGTGCCTCAACCACCATGCCATCTGCTGGCCCCAGGGGTGGGGAGAGGGAAGTGCTTTTGACATGTACTTAGGAGGACAAGAATGAGTGTGACAGGCATTAGAGAAAGACTTTTCTTGACAGAGGGAAGTAGCATTGACTCACTTGGTCATTTGGTGACTATTTATCTGGCCCTGGCCATCTCCCAAGCACTAGCCTAGTGCTGAGAACTCACTTGTGAAAACAGAGGCCTAATTCCTGTCCCCAGGAGCTCTGTCTCAAAGGGACTATAGGCATTAAAGATACAAATGTAGCCAGACCTGTTACTTGCAGATTCCATTTCTGTGAATTTCCCTAAGGACCAAAATTTCCTTGTAACCCTAAACGCAATACTTGTGGCACTTTCAAGGCCATCCTTACACATACACACAGAGTAGCTAAAAATGTGAATTACCTGACACACATGATCCCAGCTGAGGCAGAACAAGGTGATGCTCTGCCGCCTTCCTTCATCTCTTATCCTGCAAACAAGCATCCTTTCTATGGTCTACTGGTGTCATGTGTTTAAAATTTTTATACTTTTCTTTAAAGTGGTCCTAAAGTATAGTGTTCTAGTGATGTCGACAGCTTCTGAGCACGAGAAGGCTGTGTTGTGCTTTTTGGAGAAAACGTGTGTTTGATAGACTTCCTTCAGGCATGAACTGTAGTGCTATTGGCCTTGAGTTCAATGTTGATGAATCAATGATGCATATTAAAAAGATGTCCTTAAGCATAAACACACATAATCAAGGTTATATATTCACTGGTTGATGAAAATGTGTAACCAGAGGCTTGCAAAAAACTAAACCTGTAGGTGAAATGACTCGGCAATGACTCAGCCCTTGTTAATTCAGTGTTAACAGAGACTTTATAGAACATAACAACGTGAATAATGAGAATAGACTGTCAGTGAACATACTGATGTCAGGTCATTCTTATTTCTCTAAGGAAAACATATACATGGTGTGCTGCAGTGTGAGATAGTTTGGGAGTTTAGTGAGAACACTGGATAAAAAAAAGTGTGTGTGCAATTCAGAGACAACCAAGGAGGGCAAGAGGGAAGAGGGATGGCATTTCAGAGTGTGAGTGAGTACCTGATGTAGTCAGGGCATGCAGAGCAATGGCTTCAAGGGCATGGGAGACCGGCAAAGGCTGAGGATGGCGAGGGAGAGAGGACCCAGGTATGAAGTTGTGGTTGACTTTTTGAAGATGTTGAAATTGCTGAGTAAATGTTGTGACCAGATTTTCCCTGTAGAAGTTGCTATGGTTCAAATCATGATTTATCCCACTAAATTTTGGAATTTAGTCCCTAGCATAAAGGCACTGAGAGATGGTGAGACCTTTGAGAGGGGAAGCCTAGTGAATGGTGATGGATCATGACCCTTAAGAACGGTTTGGTAATGGCTCTTGAGGCCCACTGAGTTCTAGCTCTTGTGAGAACAAATTAGTTCTCATGGGAGTGGGTTGCCCAAGAAGGGAGATGGTGCCCCAGGTCTCTCTCTACGCACATGCCCGCCATTCTCTCCTCCTGTCAGTCATGTTGTAGTATAGCCATCCTGTTGCCAGCTTCACACTATTACATTTTTCAGTCACACAATTCATGAGTCAGATTTCTATTTTTTTATAATTCACCAGTGTCAGGTATTTCAGTCAGCAGCACAGTAGTGGGTGGAAATAGAAGGTGAATTTCGAAGAAGTGTGGATGGAGAATAAAGGAGGGTCTGAGAGGGTGGGGACCCCAGGGGGAGGCAGTTGGAATAATCTAACAAGTGATAAAGAGCTGAGGTAGCAAAGAAAAAGTGAACAGTATAGCAGCGAGGTGAATTTGAGCGTAGCTAGGGCACAGAGAAAATCTGGGCATCCTTCGAATGAGAGGAAGGCGAGAGGGAATTGAGGATGGCTGTCAGGTGTTTGGATTTCTTTTTTTGGAGAGGTTTTTGCTATAGGGTGCATGTGCTCGCCAGAAAGATAGAGAGAGAGAGAGAGACAGAAAGCAAGAAATCACCCCCCAGAGGGGATGGCCAAGCTGCAATCCATTCTCCTTCATTCTCCTCTCGGGATCCTGGGTAAGCACGCACAGACGCTCGGCGTGAGTTTAAGCCACCAGGTCCAGGACTCGAAATGGGGTCGCTACATGGGAGTCCAGCGACATAGCCATTACGCTAACTGCTGGTCCCAAGGGTGTTTGGATTTCTCATCCACATTAGTGCATATGAATTATGAATTGGCTGTAAGAGACTCTCACACATACATTTAAAAAAAGGCTCTTAAAAGCAGAGGAATGAGAGCCAGCAGGTGGCATGGCTATTAAGATGCTGGACTCCCACAGGACTGACTGCAGTTCGAGTCCCGGACCTGGAAGCTTTGAAAATCATGCTGGGCACATGTACATACGTGCCCAAAATCCCAGGAGGAGGGTGGAGGGTGGGGACTTGTGGTGTGGCCATCCCCCCTGGGGGGGTGGTAGCTCACTATCCCTCTCATTGTCCCTGTCTGTCTTTCTCTGCTGAGCATATGCACCCTCTGGCAAGAAACTTAAAAAGAAAAAAGTGCAAAGGAACAATGTCAGAGTGGGATCACTTGTGGACCATTTTCCTACCGTTTCTTTCTTTCTTTCTTTTTTTTTTTTTTTTTGAAGAGGTTTTTTGCTATAGGGTGCATGTGCTCGCCAGACAGAGACAGAGACAGAGAGATAGAAAGCGAGAAATCACACCCCAGTGGGGGTGACCATGCTGCAATCCCTTCTCCTCCATTCTCCTCTCGGGATCTTGGGCACGCACGCACACGCGCCCAGCATGAGTTTTAAGCCACTAGGTCCAGGATGTGAACCATGGTCGACTATATGAGTGTCCAGTGACATAGCCATTATGCTAACTGCTGGTTCCCCTACTGCTTCTTTATCCAGTCACTTGTGTTCCTGATTGGACCAGCACTGATCTCCACACAAGTCTAAGCTATTGCCAGAGCTGAGCCAGAGCCTGATACCTGCTATGCCCTAACTGCTCTATATTCAAATTTATGTCATCATTCTGGAAGAACATAACCTGTACGTTGTAGGTTTCTGATCAGACAGGGATGAGATAGATATAAGAAATTATTTATGATTTACTGTGAATTCCTGAACCGATTCAATACCTGCACAGTCCAATTATCCTGCAGAGGCAGTCAAGGGAAGGAGGAGACGTGCTCACATGTCCTTGAACAGCCTTGTCATCCAGGAAGGCCCATCTCCCTAAGATCCACCTGTAGGTTTATACCTACTCACCTGGGGGACTTTGAGTTAGTCTTAGAATCATAAATGCAGATTAATTCCTCTACAACTATTGTAGATACCACCGGAGAAGGAGGAGCTTGCCCTCCAAAAAGATGCTGAATCGGCACTTAGTTTTGGACAGATACCATCTGGAGAGCTCTTAGGTAGCCACCAATAACAACAGCCACAAAATTAATTTAAGGAAAAAGCATTGTGTGTTTTTAAAAAATGTTATGCTATGATCTAGTCATTCCCCTAGACATCAATAGGGATTATCATATTTTTTTCCTTATAATGACCCTCAAAGGCCATTATTCTTATGTAAGAAGGTGCTAAGTCTCAGGAAAGTTCAGGACTTGCTCACAGTTAAACACTAGTCAACAGTAGAACTGGCACTTGAGCCTAAGTTTACCTGCCTCTGAATCCAGGCTCTTTCTATTATGCTGGCTCCTTCCAAGGGTTTCATTCAGGGATATTGAAGGCAGGCTCAGTCTAGAACATTTGGGCATCAGCAATGTTGACATGGATAAAGACACTTCCAGGTGAAGAGGGCTGTGGAGGTAGAAGGTAGAGATGAGATCAAGGTTGGGGGAGAGAACTGGCATTTGTTGAGAGGGTTTTATAGGTAGATCTCCAACCACATCTCATTTAATCTGTGCAACAATTTGCTAGGGAGACTTCATCTTTGTTTTGAGCATGACAAGCTCAGAGAGGTTATGGAATTTGTTCAAAGGGCCAGGAATCACCATAGGAGAGAAGCAGTGTTTACAAAGAAGGAAGAGGAGGCTGTGAAGAGGAGGGCTGAGCATCAGACCAGGAAGTGGAGCCAGAGCCTGTGGAGAGGAGGCTGAGCCTCAGACCAGGAAGCACAGGCTGTCAGCATGCTGCCTAGCATGAGTGTGGCTGCCCCTTTCTCTGCTGAATCTGAAAGGATAAGAGTGTCCGCCTAGCATTAGGCAGGCATGTTGCCAGGGGCTTTGTATCTGTTGGTTCTGAGGGTGGATGAAGTCCTGGGAAAGTCATTATTTGACACCAATAAAAATCCAATGTTCTTTTAGCTAAAAATATTTGAGAAATTTTGCTTTATCATATCATCACATTTAGTGACTATGTTGTACAAATGTTTCCTGTATACAACAAAAGGAAAATCCTTCTCACATTGAGTTAGGTGTTACTTTTTTTTTGCTTGTGACTAAGTTATAAAAGTCCATGGCAATTTGACATTGAGCATCTCAGCATGGTAGTAATAAAGTAATAATTTTATACTACAAGCATTTTTTTTATTATTTAAGGGCAGATTTTTATAGCAACCTGTACTCACCCTGCTGGGCATTAGTCAGTGGTGAAGCTCATTAGCAGCAGGCGAGGGAGAAAATAAAATAAGGAAAGGAAAATGTGGCTAATTTCAAAGTATTGAAAAGAAAACAAAACCTTCATTCAGTATTCTTTTTTGATTTCAATGAAAGTTGGTGAAAATTTGTTTTGTCAAAGTTTTGTTGTTGGGCGCGTGTGCGTGTGTGCCCATGATCCCGAGAGGAGAATGGAGGAGAAGGGATTGCGGCGTGACCATCCCCTCTGGGGGGGTGATTTCTCGCTTTCTGTCTCTATGTCTCTCTCTGTCTGTCTGGCGAGCACACGTGCCCTATAGCGAAAAAAACAAAAAAAAAGTTTTGCTTTTGAAGAGGGGTTTGTTTAGTGATGGAAAACTAACATTCTTTTTATTATTTTCATGCTATCCTTTTAATTTGGATACTTAAATAGGACTTCGATTGAAATAGAGAGGTATAGCATTATAGTTACCAAAGAACACTCCCAGTGTAGCATTTTAAAATTAGAATTTTTATAGTTCATAATTTTTACATTAATATGAAGGACAATATCTATTTACATGATTCATCATTGACTTTTTGATATAGGAGTGGGTTACTTATTTTCTTTTTCAAAAAAATTTCTTTTGAAAAATTATTTTAATTTAGCTTATATATTCAATCACTATACATCACTACAGCTTGTAAAGTGAATTTAACCAACACGAAATCACTTCACACTTGGCCAGTTGAAGACACCGTACATGTTATCATCAACAGATAATCCTCCATTTCTGTGTACCATAAATGTCTTGCCTCTCTATTTTTCTCCTTGATTCCTTAAAATGAAGATAACTATATATTTACTTAAATATAATCCAAAATGTTTATTTTTAATGTATGTTTCTTGCTAGGACTTCAAAGAAATTTCACCAAGTAGTATTAAAGAATAAGAGGGAAAAGCCACACACAAACTCTAGAGCCCCTTCTCAAATGGAGCTGAAAAATAAGCCCTCTTGAGAGAATAGGTCTCAGCACAGATTTATCATATGGACAGAGTGATGGTTGTAAATGAACCTTAGTCTTGTGGCTGTCGTGGTGGACAGACAGTAATGACAGCACTGGGAGGGAGAGAGTGGGGAAGCTTCTGTGTACCTCTGATCACTAAGTAGGGTACGAAATGGGTCTCAGGTTATTTTTCTCCCTGGCCAGAAATAACCCCATGAGTTTCAGGGATTATTTCTTGCTAGGGAAAAAGTGTGTCTAAGGGTACACTATGATCCATATGGTCTGGGACTGTGCTCATGTGGGACTGGTTGGGAATGTAGCCATACACCGTGACCTCATGGTGGAGACCACCTGATCCCTAGCCACATGGCATTTAATCCAGTTTCAGGAACTCTGTCAGTGTCAGGGAGAACCTGAGTCGGGGGAATACTTTTAGTGAAAAGGTAAGCATGTAAGGAAGGAGCGAGGGAGAGAGGGAGAGATAGCAAATAACATATTTTAAGCATCTGCTATATGCTAGGCATTACACTCTACTGGGCATTCACATATATTAACTAATTTAATCTTTTTAACAACTCTGTAAAAGGTATCATCTCCATTTGCAAATGGGTAAATTAAGGTACAGGGACTTCAGGTAATTTGCCCATGACTCCTGGCTACCAAGTGGCAATGCTGGTATCAGAATGACATTTGTCTAGGGCTGGCAGGTGGCATGGCAGTTAAGGTGCTGGACTCCTACATGGCCAACCACGGTTTGAATCTCAGATGACCTGGTGGCTTGCTCTCTCACTTTCCCTTTCTCCCTCCTTCTCTCATCAAATTACAAAATAATAACAAATATAATAAATATTTTCTTAAAAAAAGAATGACATTTGTCTGTTGTAGAATGCCTGCAAACCTCTGGGAATTCCTGTGGTCAGGAATTTAAAGTCTTTGCATTTAGGGCATCCTCTTGGAAACCTGAAAAGAAATGCAAAATGAAGCCAGTTCTTTGCCTTTAAAAAAAGTAATTTGCCTGAGGGTGCATGCATTTATTCCCTGGAGAGAGAAAGAGGAAAGAAAAGTGAGAAAGCACCCCCCCCCCCATGGGGGATGGCCATGGCACAACTCTCTTCTCTTCCATCTCTCCTTTTGGGATTTTAGGCACACATGCACATGTGTTAGGCATGTCCTTTCAAACTAGGGGTCAGGGTGCGAGAAATGTGTGTGCATGTGTGTGTGTCTGTAGTGGGGGGATCCTGACTCGAACTACTCAGGAAAGCATGTCGAATTCAGCCACCTTAACCACCATGCTACTGGTGGAGTCTTTCCTTGCATGTTGCAGTAGTGAGTTTATTTTTCTCAGGTACTGGGAGAGTTAACTGTCAATAGTGGGCAGGCGCCATGGAGCCTCGGTCCAGGTGGACTGTGCTCTCACTCAATGGCCTTTTTCCCTTTCTGAGCTGGGGCTGAAGTAACTTCTCCCCCGTTCTTCAGTAAATGACTGTGAGACGGGGGTGGGCTATTTGTGTGTTCTCTTATTGTTTGGCACTTAGTTCTTCATCCTGTGACTTTGGAGGAGTCTCAGATATGCCAAAAACATGTTATATCACTCAGTATCTAGTTATCTCTGCTTCATTTGTACATCTTCCTGCCAAGATATTCATTTGGATTGCAGAGATGTGGTGTAGAGGCCCTGGGTTCATTGTGACCAGGCTGAAGTCTTAGCTCATCACTACAGCTTTATAACCTTGGATAAGTAGTTTGCCTCTGCACAGTCCAGCTTTCCGGTCTATAAAATGACTTAATTACAGTACTCATCGCCTGGGGCTGGTTGAGAGAATTAGACTGACCATGTTGAGCACATAATAAGTAATTTTGCTATTACGATTATTCCTATGTTTAACTAGTGTGCTTTTTTTGTTTTTCTTCTTTTTTTGGAGAGGTTTTTGCTATAGGGTGCATGCGCTCGCCAGACAGACAGAGACAGAGACAGAAAGTGAGAAATCACCCCCCAGGGGGGATGGCCATGCGCAATCCCTTCTCCTCCATTCTCCTCTTGGGATCTTAGGCACGCACACACATGTGTTCGGTGTGAGTTTAAGCCACCGGGTCTGGGACTTGAACCGCAGTCGACTACGTAGGAGTCCAGTGACATAGCCATTACGCTAACTGCTGATCCCCCAACTAGTGTGCTTTTTAAAGGATGGAAAGAAAAGTCATGGACCAGATGGTGACCATTATAAAATGTGATGCCCTGTGAGGCTGACTCATGTGATAAGGTTGTAGGTTCAAGTCCAGACACCTCCCTGAGTGTGCTGGGCACGACCCAGGGCTAGTGAAGGCTGTGAATGACAGAGAAGTCTGAGTCTCTCTCACTATGGAAGAAATAAAATAAACAGTACACAAAGAGTAAGATATTTAAGAGAGAACTGCCTAATAATTTACATTTTATTAGAAAAAGGGAGGCTAAATAAAGGAATGGTTTGAGCGTCATATACTCTCTATATAATTTGGTTATTTTGGCTATTGGAAGGAATATATGTGTGTGTGTGTGTGTGTGTGCATGTGTATGCCATAGAATAATATTTAGATGAAAAATCTAGGATAGATATGGAAATTCTATAGTGAGAAAGTAGAATATTCCCAAGATATTTTATTAGTACCTTTAGGATCCTAAAATGTGCAGCTCACCAATTTACGCAATCTCTTCTCTCTGTTCCACTTTCTGGAACCCTAAGGCTTCAAACATATTTAGCTGATTTGTTCTACTTACCTAGCATGCTCATTTTTGTCTTCAAAGTTATTTGTTTAAGCAGGGAAATGGTTTCAGATCATCTGTTTGTGTTTTGTTTATAGTCTGTCAGGATTTTCATAATTTTCAGTGGCTTCGAACTCTACCAGAGAAGGTTGCTACATGCTGTGACTTGGCATGGGTGCCTTCACTTCTGAAGCAATTAAAAATAATTCAAATTGGGTAATATCTCAGAGAATTTTTTTTTACCAGCTTATTGAAAAGAATGTTATATTTTTTCCAATTCCATTTTTCTCTCGTGATTAAAATCCAAGTATTTGACTACTTCCCAAGGTACAATTAGTAAATTATCATTGGGTTCAGATGTAAGACTCCAATAGCTTGCTTCAAGGTTTATAAAATGATCATTAATCAAGTTTTCAACAAGAACAATTAGCTATATTTTTGTTACTTGTTTGCAGATCCTAGGATTAAAGGGTCTAAATATATCAGTTAGTATAGTTAGTATTAACTGCATTCCATGCTTTGTTATTGTTCAATTACTTCATGAGGATTTTTCATATATATTTGCCTAATTAGTATTTCTAGTAAGATCTAGATAGTAATTGAAAACGACACACAGGATTAAAAATTAGATGTTCTATTGTTGTGGTTTGTTTCTCTTGATTCATTTCATGGGATTGGGCAGACAAGCAGTTTTAAAATACCGTCAAATATCTGACTTTGCTGCTTAGAGCAGGATTTCTTGACTGTGGTACTGCTGATGTTTTTGATCTGACTGGGTGTTAAGGACCCTCCCGTGCCTTTTCTGATTTGGGCAGTGCTTGATTTCTTCTCTGCAGATCTTGGCAGCAGATGTACACTGGTGATAACCAAAAAGCCCCCAGATATTGCAAATGTCTCCTGTGGTTAGAATTGCCTCTGGCTAAGAATAATTGCTTGAGAATACTTTAAATTTCATTATTATTATTATTTTTAATTTGCCAGAGGGCACATGTGCTCAGTAGAGAAGTGGTAGCCTAGTGAGAAAGACCGCCCCCCCATAAAAGATGGTCATGCTGAAATCCCTTCTTCATTTCTCCTTTTGGGATCTTGGGCAAGCACACATATGTGCCCAGTGTGTTTCTCAGTGCACGTCTGGAACTTGAACCATACAGTTGGCCATGTGGGATCCAGCTGCCTTAACCACTATGCCACTGGCTGACCCTATATGGAAATTTTTATATAATAGTATCATATCGAAATGTTTAATCTCCTCCAATAAAACGAATTAAGTTTATGGTGTATATATAGAAAAATAACTCAGCAAGCTAAGGAATCTATTGGGTTAAATTATGAAACTTTTTTATTTTAGGGAGAGATTTTTGCTATAAGGTGCATGCACTCACCAAAGAGACAGAGAGACAGAAAGGGAGAAATCACCCCCCAGGGTGGATGACCATGCCACTGTTCCTTCTCCTCCATTCTCCTTTCAGGATTTTGGTCACACATGTGCACGTGCCTGGCGTGAGTTTAAGCTGCCAGGTCTGGGACTCATATCGGGGTTGACAACGTGAGAGTCCAGTGACATAGCCATTACACATCTGCTGGTCCCAAATGATGAGACTCATTTCTGATAGTACCTTGCTTTTGTAATTTTTTAATAAAAAGCTAAATTATTGAATTAGTAGTTTTGAGGAATAAATTTGCTAACTCTGATACAGTAACACTGCATTTAGGAAGTTACTATTTCTACATGTCAATGCCTGGCTTTGTAACCCTAACTCACCAGAGCAGTTATCCTCTTAGCTAAATCTGATTATATCTCAGTAGCTCTGTGAGTCATTTATTAATACTATACTGTGTTGGCCTGCCAGAGGAATACAAGGATAGATGCAGACACAACTTTTGCCCTTGAAACATTTATAGTCGGGGAGAAACTATAAAATAACCTATTCCTTGCTGAGATGGATGTTATGAGGTATACAATTAAACTACAGTGGGCAGAGGGAGGTTCACGGGAACCAATGAAGCCTAAATTCCCAGCTGTTCACACTCCGAGGCTCCTTCCCAAGCCTCATTTTGTATGAGCTTTTTCTTCCTAAACAGAGGTCCTATAAATTGTGTAAATTTAAGGCTCTGAGTCGCATGAGTTTCCAGGGCTGGAGAGAAACAAACAGATGGATGCAATGGGGAATCACTAAAAGATGAACACACACAGGCTATCCACACTGCAGGTGTGGTTTTGGGTGCTACATCTGTTCTTCTACCCAAAACAGAGAGATTTGAGTCTTAGGGAGCTGAACTATGCCGTTCTTCTCTGTTTCCTAGCCATTTTTATTTCTCCACATAACACGAAGAACCTATAGCATCCAGTTGGGTGAGGAACACCGTCTATCCTGTGATTTAAAATGTGATGTGGACTCTGGCACACAGAGCTGAAGACGAGATTTTGAAGTAATTATAGTGGGTCAGTCCATGACCTGGTGGTTAAGGTAGCTGATTCCACATGACTGACCACATAGTTTGAGTCCCATTCCTGGTAGCTTGAGAAACATGTTGGGCACGTGTGCGTGTGTGTCCCAAATCCCACAGGCAGGGAGAGATGGAGGAGAAGGGATTACAATCTGACCATTTTCTACCGCGGGGGGGGGGGGCTTTCTCTTCTCCTCTTTCTGTCTCTCTGGAGAACTCAAGTGTCCTCTCGGGGGGAAAAAAAAGAGAGTGAGAGAAATAATAATAATAATAAAATAATGCTGCCCCTGGATGTCTGATTAAACGTGACAAGTGTCTTCTGCCAAAGGTCAGCTACGAGGGAGGAAGAGTGTGTGCACAAGACTTGGTGGGAAGAAGTGTAGGAGAAAGAGTGGAGGGAAGGGTGGAATTGACAGGTGGGAGGGAGATGGAGGAAGATGTGGGCAGGGTGACTGTCAAAGGCAAGGGGGATGGGGCTGGTGCAGAAAACCTAAGGTGCCATCTGGGTGTCTCTCCATGCCCTCTGGGAACCCATGGGAGCACCTGTTTCACATCTCAGACTTGTCTGACTTCAGAGAGAATTTCCCTTACTCTGCCAAACCCATTTGTCTTTGGAATGACTTTCAGAATGCACAAACTTGGCTCTACTCTCTTTGGGATGCTTCAATGAGAAATTCATCAAGTTCCTTCATTTACTTATTTGTTCTTTTTTTGTTTGTTTGTTTGTAGCTGCAAGAGACCCTCGGCTTTACTCCTGTCCCATCTACAAGAAGCCGGTTCGAACAGACTTGAATTTCATTGCTGCTGTGGACCTCAGGACAACACAGTCCCCTGAACACTGGGTGCTCCGTGGGGTCGCTCTCCTCTGTGATGTCAAGTAAAGTGGGGAGCAAACCCCACCCCATCCTCTGGGAAGTGCAGGATCCAAATGATGGTGTGTTTCCCCATGAGGCTCCTGCAATGAATGAGCTGAGGGTGTTGTAGCACTCCTTGGTGTGATGTTTAATTGCATTTGACCTGTTTCATCACTGCTGACCGGCTCTCCGTGTTTGTTGAAAAAGCTATATAGTGATTAAAAGGAAAATTTACAATTTCTTAATGAAGCGTGGCCTTCAAATCTACAGTAATGCATTTTCTTCTTCAATGGTAAAGGCTGATTAGGTTAAGCAGACAGTATTTCCCTTGAAGGGATTTTCTTCTGTTGACGCGGTTCCAGTAACAGCCGAGTTCTCTGAAGTAACACGGCAAATTTGTGCTGATTCTGCTTCTTGCCTTCTGCATTTAGGTCAGCTTAAGAGTTTTTTCCCAAGGTTTTAAGCAGCCAATTAAAAAGACCTCTTAAGAAAAAGAAGGAAATAGAATGGGTTAAGAATATGAATAGGTAATTTATGCAAACCCGTAGAATAAATATATAGAATAATATTCAGTCCAACTTCTAAGAAATAATGAGATACTAACTGATATCTTTTATAACAAAAAATTCAGGCAAAAGTGAATCAGTGTGGTGTCTATGAGACTAACACCCTCAGAAATTGCTAGAGCAATGTATATTGCTGGACTTAACCTTTTTTTGTGAAATAGCAGACCTATAGAGAAAGAGTCATACAATTTTTCATATGCTTTGATATTCATTTCTTTACACCAATGAAACAATGTAA
Organism: Tupaia belangeri chinensis; assembly: GCF_000334495.1. Classification (NCBI taxonomy): domain Eukaryota; kingdom Metazoa; phylum Chordata; class Mammalia; order Scandentia; family Tupaiidae; genus Tupaia; species Tupaia belangeri. Next base: position 1,230,760 of record NW_006203687.1, read on the forward strand.
AATCATATGTAATACAGAGAAGAACAAAAATAGGAGATGCCCTAGTGCTCAGTAGGAACGTTATGCTTAAGGAAGTTAGGGGTATTAGGCAGCCGGGAAAAACAATACTAACAATCTTATAATGTAGAAATAGTAAATACTGTACAATATTGGTGATTTCATAATGTAGAAATGGTAAGCACCACGATACTAGAGATCTCATGATATGGAAAGAGGAAGCACATACAACACCGAAGATCTGATAATGGGGAAATGGTAAATGCATGTGGTACTGAAGGCTTCGTGATATGGGAAGGGTAAACACACACTGTTAGGTGAAAGATACCATTTCAAAAATATTGAATATGTTGTGTTTATAACTAAAATACATTTACATAGGAACAAGGATTAGTTAATAGCATGAAAATAATAAAACCAGGCTTCATAGCATGATAACGATTACAGTTAGAATTGGCTTTTAAAAATACAGTGATTGGGAACCAGCAGTTAGCATAATGGCTATGTCGCTGGACTCCCACATAGTTGACTGCGGTTCGAGTCCCGGACCCGGTGGCTTAAAACTCATGCCGGGCACGTGTGCGTGCGTGCCCAAGATCCCGAGAGGAGAATGAAGAAGAAAGGATTGCGGAGTGACCATCCCCCCTGGGGGGTGATTTCTCGCTTTCTGTCTCTATATCTCTCTCTCTCTGTCTGGCGAGCTGCATGCGCCCTATAGCGAAAACCTCTCCAAAAAAAAAAAAAAATGCAATGATTAAAAGAAAAAAATAGGAACACAGTAAGACTTAAATGGTGTGTGGGGACTTCATATGGACTTTTATTAATTAGAAAGAGTATTTTCTAAGGAACTTCTCAGTTTTATTTTAGGTTCTGGTTATAAAGAATAAACTTTCAGATATTACATATTGACTAGAAAACTTGGCCAAGCTTGTGGTTTACAAACATCATTGAAATAACTGCATGTCTTTTTGTAAAAGCATTTTATGGGGAGGGTAGCTACCAGGAGACAGGTATGGGCCCTCCTCCCAGCATTCATCCGATGTGGCCAGTATCATTGTTTATGCTAATGTGATCAAAGTTAGGCCTCAGCAGTTCCTGCCACTCCTCCCATTTGGATGATACTATTTTCCCTGGAGAAGCTTCTTTGGATTCATCTGTCAGTTGATATATATGCTGTGTGAGAAGTAATCATTCTGTTTCGAAGAATGACTAACAAACGTGCGAAATGATATGAATTAATAAAATGTTATTTGTAGATGCCTAAGTTGCAATGATTGTTTGTTAGAAAGTGGGTTAATTGTCATTAAATATTCAGGAATAATCTTTCAAAACTGGATTTTTAATCAAATAGTTTGAAAATGTATCGCTTACATAATTTTGAGAGCCCACCTGATGCTCTGCATGTGTTAGTCTTGGAGACCCAAAGTAGAAATAAGTAGAGAATTTTAGCAACAACTTTTAACACGCATGTCCCTGAAGCACTGACAAGCTGAAGAGGCCCCATCCTACTCGGCCCCCACCCCAACTCCTCCTGCAGAGGTCCCTGAGCACGCTGCAGAAGCAGATAGGCCAGGGAGATCAAGGGACAGAATCTGTCTGATGATGGAGAACCACCCTGATTGCCTTGGTTGTGTAGAAACAACAGTGAGGAGCCAGGCACCACTGCAGTTCCATCGGTCTCCATATGGGTTTATTAAAAAACTACATATTTCACACTCCTTCTGTGTCCAGCACTCTGCCGCCCTGGTGGAGCAATAGGGACTAGAAATTTTCACAGGCCTGAGCTCATAAATTTCACCTAAGGCAAATAGACTTGGATAGTAGGTGAGTGGGGAGGAGTGTGGAATTAACAGGTAGGAGGGAGATGGAGGAATTTGTGGGCAGGGTGATAGGGAGGGAGGTAGATATGACAACAACTTACAAGTGTATTCCATGGCCTGTGGAATAGAGGAAGATATTTAGATTGCGGTTGAAGTGCTGTGAAGGGCAATGCTGGGTGCCATGAGGGAGAATAACAGGGAAACTGCTGCATCTCAGTGTCATGGACAGCTACAGCATCCCCACATACTTGTGTATTTTAAATTATTATCTTAACTGGCAAATCAGAACCGGGTTCCTTTTGTGGAGTACAATAAGACGTTTTCATAGGTGTTTATGACGTGGGGATGATTACATCAAGCTGATTCATCTACCAGTCACTTACTTGGTATTTATTTTAATAAGGACACAGAAGGGAACAGCAGGGCGGTGCTCCCTGGAGCAGCCTGCAGATCCTGCCTGATATTCCTTGGTTCTCTGAGTGTCCTGTGCAGCCCACAGCTGCTAGTGACCCTCTTTCTGCAAATAGGGAAACTCTCGCCTCAGGTCAGACTGTCCTTTTATACTAGGGGCTACATCATCATCCCATAGAAACTCAGCTCAGCCTTCTCTGGGCTTTCCTGTAAGAGAATATTGGCAAACATCAGACCAAGTCAGAATGGGTGAGGTTTTGTCCCCATCAGGGCACCCAGCAGAACATGGTCCAGCTGTTCCTGAGCATCGTCTGTCCCCTGGGTGCTCTTTGCCCGCAGAGAACTAGTTTGATTGGGCCGTAAGGAAAGACTGCATGCAGAATTGACATCTGAATTTAGATTAAAGGAGAAAGGAAGAACATGTCAGAACCACAGGGGTTGGGAACTGGCCTGTGGCTCCCTGAAAGGGACAGTGAGCAGGATCTGCAGGAAGAATGGCAAGAGCACCAGCTGGAGTGGAAGGCTGAGGGGTGCTGCCTTCTAAATGAGAGTTCACACCTTTCCGGGATGGCTGCTGATGGGAAGCATGAGTTTCTGAGTCACTGGAGTGAAGAATCCTTGTCTTTGTGGAATGGTGTGTGCATTGAGCAAATCTCACTGTAAAGAATGATTATTAAGAGAAATAATGAGGGGCCAGCAGGTGGCAAATTCCTTACTAGGTAGTTACTATACTGGACTCCCACATGGTCGACTGCGGTTTGCGTCCAGGGCTAGCAGCTTGACACTCATGCCAGGCATGTGGGCAAGCATGCTCAACATCCCAGGAGGAGGATGGAGGAGAAGGAAGTGTGCCATGGCTATCCCCCTGGGATTATCCCCTGGGGGATAATTTCTCTTTTTTTTTTCTCACTATCTTTCTCTCTCACTCACTCTCTAGTGAGTACACCTGTCCTATGGCAAGAACCATAAAATAGAAAAGAAAAATATAAAGAGACAACCACAAATTTCATGGTTAGGTAGCTTGGAGGGTCAGATGGTGGCCCAGTGGTAATGTGAGGCTCTGTGATACTGGACCCATGAAAGTCCTGGGCTAACATCCTGAGGGCTCCCTGCACACGCTGGGTGCACAGACGACGCCCGTGACCCAGGCTGGCTGAGGCCTGGGTGGATAGTGTTGTGAAGACCCTGTTGGGAGTGAATGCCCTTTCCCCAGAAGAAATGAATAAATAAATGAACTGGAGAAAAAGTGGGCCAACTGATGGCATTGTGGTTAAACTTTGTAGTTTCAGTTGCAGGTCCAGCAGCTTGAGAATCACACTGGACACCTATGTATGTGCCTGAAATCCCAGGAGGAAAATGGAGGAGAGGGATTGCTGTGTGGTCATTCCCCCTGGGGCGAGCGGGAGGGGGATTTCTCACTTTCTCTCTCTCTTTTTGTTTCTCTCAGGTAAGTGCACGTGACCTAGAGCAAAAACTGAAAGAAAAAAAGGAGTTTGTAGAATTTTACAGTTTAGATGAATTACAGAACATCAATGTTATCAATTACAAATTTTTGTTTAAAAATGAAACATTATATTAAATTATACTTGTGGATGCATAGTGATACTATTGTTTCTGAAATTTTTGCTGTGCAATGCTCTTTAGTAATAATAAAAGTAATGAAATCTAGGTATGAACAAATTTTTTTTCCTTAAAAACAATTCTCCCTCTCAAAAAAAAAAAACCCTGCAATATATTTCGTTTTTCTTAAATTGGCCCTGAAGAAGTGCTTAATTACCCTAACTTTTTTTTTTTTTCTGGCTTTTGTCATAGGGCATGTGCACTCGCAGTGGAGGCGGGGGGAGTGATAAATAATCTCCCTGGGGGTATGACTACACCACAATCCCTTCTTCATTCTTCTCCTGGAATTTTGGGCACTCATGCACATGTGCCCAGCATGATATTCGAGCTGCCAGTTCAGGATTAATCAGTCAGCTAGGTGACAATTCAGCACCTTAACCACCACCCCATCAGCTGGCCTCAATTGCTTTAACTTTAAAAATAATATTCCTGGCAAGGATTAAGAGCAATGTTTAAAATTATATTGTGTAACTAATTCCTGTTGATTAGTAGCCTCTGTCAGCATACCAAAATAATGCCTCCTAAGTGTAGACAAATGGTACAATTATATCCACAATACAGTCCTCCAGATTGGGTGAATGCTATGGAAAACTGATAAATTAGTAAGTTTTGAAAACAAAAGAAAACCTAGTAGAATTCTTGGGGCTTACGCATTGTGGTCAGTTGGCGGGCATCCGCTGTGTCCAACATGTGCATGTCAAGTGTCCATATGTATCTTCATTGAAAGACGAGGAGAGAATTCAAGGTCAGCTTTAGAATCAGATATGAACTTTGGCTAAGAATTCACAAAGTCTTAGCTATCTTAAACATATTCTGTATTACACTTGGACAGAATGAGCCTTATCAACGCAAGAGTAGAATGTGTTGCTTGTCTAATCGACACTCTGAGAAGGTTTTCTGATTCCGATCTTCAACCTGCAAGATAATAGAACTGAACAGCCAGGTAGATGGTAATTATAGACAGAACCCTACTCTTTCTTTTTTATCGGCATGAAAAGAAATGAAAATATACAGACTAGATGGGGGAGGAAGAAACCGGAGGGTGGAAGGAAACATCCCAAGTGGGATACTGTGGTGGCTAAGAAATTGATTCAGGGTTCTTTTTCTCAGATCCTATTAGAACTTGCTTATTAGCAATAACCTGGTGGATCAAGGAATGAGTTGATCTCAAAACTCCTTAAATGAGCCTTTAAAAAATGGCTTCTTTATCCCCTGGATTTAAAATTTTTCATTAGGAAATGGCAATCGTATTGTGACCTTATATCATCACATCAGGGACTTAAAGGATTTAATCTGAGAATTTATAAAAGTCCTATCAGATCCTCTCTCTTAGGAATGCTCATAAAACCACTGTGTGGAGATGGCTAATGAGTATCCTTTCTTTGCTTTCTCTGATTTAGGACTCCATTTAGTTTTCCAAGGCTCTGGATTTATAGGCTGGCTTAATTGTTTCCAAGTTTGGGTTTATGTTGGGTGGGTGCAGAGCCAAGACTGGGAGCCTTGTCCTTTCTTTAATTTGCATGCCAAATGGTATTTTTCATTGGGCAATATGTTATTGTTCCTTGCTGTGTGTCTTGTGGGTAAAGCTAAGACAGATTGTGCACCCTGATGCTTCGCCCCTATTCTAGTAATGTTTTATGATTACCGTAATACCTTTCTTCATTTATTTCTTCACTTAGGCTAATATGCATAGCATTCCTATAAAATGTAATCACAAACAGACTTGCCTGGAAAGCCAATTAAGTTTTCCTCAATATTTTGTGCAGCAGTCAATTTTAATAAGGCCACATAGAGTGTTTATTCTGAGTAGGAGAAAGATTAAATGTGATGAAGGACACTGAAGAGACTACCTGGAAAGTACTGGAATGACTGTGAAGGAGTATGAATCCAAACCTGTGCAGTGGCTGATATTAAACATTCTTCCTTACTGCTGAGCATGGTTTAAAATTCACTTTTGAGCTTCACCATGCTCAATGCAGTCAGCTGTGATGTATCCATTTATAACTTATTTATGCAAATATTTAAAGCAAATCCTAGGAGACCCATAGAAAAAAAGCTTATAAAACATTTTTGTGTTTTATCATTTGAAAAGTGATCATTTGCATGTATCAATGAAACTTTTTGTTGTTGGAGCAAATAATGACAATGTTTTCAATGCTACAGAATCATAAGTTGCTATTGTTCACACATTAGTCCCTCTGACATACCACGAATACCAAAGCTTTGTAAGTGGTAGAAATAAAGGGCTTTAAAAAATTACTGCTGTGGGTCAGCAAGTGGCATGATGGTTAAGGTGCTAGACTTCCATATGGCCAACTGTGGTTTGAGTCCAGAACCCTGTGGCTTGAAAATCATGTTGAGTGCACGTGCATGTGTGTCAAAATTCCCAAGAGGAAAATGGAGGAGAAGGGGTTGCAGCATGGCTAGCCTCCCTGGGGGGTGATATCTCACTTTCCCTCTCTTTGTCTCTGTCTCTCTCCAGTGAGCATACACACTCTGGTTTCATGAAAAGTGAAAGGTATTTTTTTTCATATTTTGGTTGAATTAGAAATCAGAAAATTCAACATTAACTGTAGAATATAGCTAATATGTCTATATTTGCTGCCTAACCTTGGCTTAGTTTGATCTGTTTGCCCATTTTCCTGATCTATTTTCCTCATGCTAAGTATACCAGTATTCTTTGTTGAAAAAAAGCAGAATACAGTATTTGACCCAGAATATACTATATAAAAATAGAGAAGTCACTGATACGTTCGGGCTGAGTGTGGAATAGTGACAGGAGATGTTTTTAAGTTGAAGTTTGAGGTGTAGAATCACTGTACATTTAAGTATTTTGGTCTCTGCTACTGCTAGCATGTTTGCATTTAAGTGGAAGTATATTATTAACATGAAATGTGCTCTAAAACCAATGACTTCCATGTGGACAAAACCCAGCTAACTTATTTTGGGAAACCTTGAATCCCTCTTTTATAAAACATGAGTAGGTCTTTAGCTGAACAGTGAAAGAGAATGGGACATCACCTGAGAATGAAATAGACCTCAGCAATATACGAAGAGTCTTTACAGTTTTATAGAAAATATGTATTACAAAAAGCTATATATACATTTCAGAAATTTTTTGCCCCAAATAAACTTGAACTTTAATTCCATTTTCCACAAACTTTTTGAAGTCCTCTTGTAATTTTATCGTTGTCCCTTCATAGTTTATAACAACACAACTCCAGAGCCTTGCACTGCTACCTGTAGTGTGACTCTGCAACTATAGGGAGAGAGTCGATGGTGAACAGTCCTGGCTATAGGAGACTGCATTATGGTGAGTCTTGGAATTGGAGGGGTGCAGCCTCACATATGGACCCTAAGTTGCTTTGCTGGATTTATAGACTGGGGTAAACCTTTGCCAAGTTATGAATCAGATTGTGTCTTTGCATAAAGACCCTTTCTCTCTCCTTTGTCTCCTTAAGCCATATCCTTAGCTCTCATGAGATTAACCTGCTAACGGTTGAGATGAGACCCCCTTGGAAGAATACTTGCATTTAGATAGAGACCAAGACTCAAAGAGACCTTGGCTTGCTATGCTTCATTGGCTGACTTGTACTTTGCCCTTCAATAAACATGGACAGAATTTTTACTGAAGCATATTTACAACAAGGGAAGTGGTTGAACCGGAGAGTATCTCAGGTTGTCTTTCAAATTTAACCATATACGGAAAGGAGAACTCTGTTTCTAACACAGGAGACCATCACAGAAGATAAATGTTCAAATTCATCCTTGCCTAATAGAACAATTAGTAATAATATTTTGTGGTAAGTGAAAAGTTCAGAAATGCCAAAACCTAGTGACACCCATGACAATAGTTGTAACCCTGGAATCTTTTGGCCTACTTAGTCTCCCTAATCAGTCACATTAGTTAGTCCCCAACCAGCTCACTAAGGTGTTCATTATGAACACGTTTCTACAGAGCCATGGCTAATCCTAACTCTTCCACAACCCCATCTCAAGCCCACCCTTTTAGCCTGAGTTTTCCCACCTCTACTCACCAGCCCAAATCAACTGGTGGTGCTCTATCATCTGGAGCACATAGAAATAGCAATGTGAATAACCTTAGTCTCTGGAACATTCCACTAACTCCTTCTCCACTTATCAGCTGGCTTCCTGTTCCTACTCTCTTGACCACTATGAGGGCAGGAAGGTAGCAGGGCAAACAGAGAAGGGAGAGCATTTAGAACCAACCTTGGATCTACCAATTATTAGCTGGGCAAATTTGCAAAAGCCGGTTAGCATTATTTCTGAGGCATTATTTCCTATCTGCAAAATGAGTATGCGAGACTCTCCTTGTAGGTGTTGTAATGAACTACAGAGATAAACTGAAAGTACTCAGGAGAATGTAATGCTTTGTCAATGTAGGTTTTTCTTTTCTTTTCTTTCTTTTTTTTTTTCTATAGGGTATGCTTTCTCACTGGAGAGAGACAGAAACAGAAAGGAGGCAAGTGATAATTCATACCTGAGAGTATGGCCATGCTGTAATCTCTTCTCCACCAGTCTCCTCTCAGGATTTTGGCATACACGCACACATGCCCAGCATGATTTTCAAGCTACCTGGTCTGGGACTTGAACCATAGAGTTGGCTATGTGGGTTCCAGACACTTTAACTGTGTACCACCTGCTGGTCCTTCAAGGAAGATTTTTTTTCCCCCTCCAACCTATCACAAGTCAATTTGTGTATGGAGGAGATGAGGTGTCACCACCAGGGGTGATGATATGTTGTCTTTAGGAGAGACACTTGACTGGTGGTGCTGTGGTCTCAGTGTTTCTGTCCACCTGAAATTTATATGTTGAAACCTAATCCCCATCGGATGGGATTTAGAGGTGGGCCCTTGGTTGGGGCGGAAGGTGGGGAATCACTCATTCATGGAGGTGGAGCCCTCAAGAATGGGATTAGCGTACTTGTAGAAAAGGCCCAAGAGAGACACATTAGTCCTTCCACCCTGTACACAGCAAGAAGGTGCCATCTATGAAACAGGAAACAAGTCCTCACCACATGTCAAATCTGCCTTTGCCTTCATCTTGGACTTCTCTGCCACCAGAACTGTGCAAAATAAATGTCTGATGTTAAGTCTATGGTACTTTGTAATGGCCCAGATAGACCAAGACAAGGAGGTGTGATACTGCTCCTACTCCTTATAAGGGAATTAAGATAGCTTTAAGTTCAGCAGACTCCTTCCCTTGCCCTCCACTCCTTTTGGCATTTTGGGCAGACATGCACATGCACTGGGTGCAAGCCTCTAGGTCCTGGACTTGAACCACATGGTCAACTATGTAGGATCCAGTCACCTTAACCACCATGCCATAGGATAGCCTTCCCCCCCTTCCTTTCTTTCTTTTTAATTTTGCCAGAGGGTACATGGACTCTCCAGACACACACACACACACAAAGAGAGAGAGAAAGCACTTCTCAGTGGGGCATGGCCATGCCGTAATCTCTTCTCCATTTCTTCACCTTGTTTTGTTTGGGGCACACATGCACATGTACCATTATGTCTTTCTTTTTCTTTTTTAAAAACTTACATTTAATCACTGAACATCTTTACAGCATAAAAAATGAACTTTTCCAGCATGAACACACTGTAGTTAAAGATATTTTCATACACACCATCAATGGACCTCCTCATTTTTGTGTCTGTTTAATGTTTTGCTTTGCTTTTCTCTTGATACCCTCCTTCCCACCCCTTCATTGCCCACTACCCTCTCACCCTGTCTCTATTATCCAGGCTTTTATACCTTCCAATCTTTCAGTTTCTGCCATAGAGTGCAAGCATTTTGCCATAGAGTATATATTAAGTGGGACATACAATGTCTTGTCTTTCACAGTCTGACTTGCTTCACTTAGCATTAACTCTTCCATATTCATCCACTTTCTATCAAATATCATGGTCTCTCTCACTTTTTATTTTTTATTTTTTTCAAAATGGGGAGTTTATTGAAGGAGAAGGAAAGAAAAACAGAGCTTCTAAGAAGAGAGGAGTCCTAGAAAATGGGTTGCCAAGGAAGAACTGGGGCAAGGGGTTTTTATATGGTCCCAGGGACTTTGTTCAGCTTGCTTTCAAGTGGGGCTCACATATGCATTCCCCCTGTGGTAGGGAAGAGCACATATTGCATGGGCCCAATGATTCTAATTTTGGAGTGGGTATTTTTTTTTTTAACATTGCTGAGTAGTATTACATAGTGTGTATGTGCCACACTTTTTCAATCTATTTATCTGTTCTTGGACATTTGAGTTGATTTCATGTCTTAGCAATTGTGATTATGTCACAATAAACATATGTGTGCAAGTGTTTTCCAAATAAGTGTATTCCCAGGAGTGGAATTGCTGGATTGTATGGTAGTTCTAAACCCTAAAACATACAGCCAGCTGGTTTTTGAAAAAGGGCACAAGATAATTCAGTGGGGAAAAGAACATCTCTTTAGTGAATGGTGCTGGAAAAACTGGATATCCACTTGTAGAAAAATGAAACTAGACCCCTGTCTCTCACCATTTACAAAAATCAAATCAGAGGGGATAAAAGATCTAAAGGGAAAACCTCAAACTGTGAAAATGCTGGTAGAAAACACAGAGGAAAGTCAGAGACACTGGAGTCGGCAAAGACTTAAAGACTCCCAAAGCAGAAACAATCAGCCCATTATGGTTTTCAAGCCAACCAAGCTGGTCTGTCATGTAAGGTACAATTTTCTTAACCCTAGGCCATGGGGCCGGCTCTGCTTTAGTTTTGCTAAGTTTATTTATTTATCTTAGGGAGAGAAAGATAAGCACACTCCATTCTACAGTATGATCCCACGGCCTACCTCCAAGCAGTCAGGATCACCCAATAAATGGACTCATCTCTGTGTAAGTAGCCCGATACTGCTGTGCCTCTGAGCTGGCTGCCATTGTTCAGGTGGGAGCACATTTGTAAGTCCATCCCGAAGTAAATCTCTAGGACCTTTACAGCTTCTCTCTGCATTATTATATATACTAAGTATGTGTACTAATATGCCATTAGCGGGACCAGCAGATGGTGTCATGGTTATTGTACTGGGCTCTCACATGGCCCACTGCTGTTTGAATCCTGGACCTGGATACTTGAAACTTATGCCAGGCAGTGTGTGTGCATGTCCAAAATCCAGAGAGGTGAATGGAGAAGGGATTTTGGTGCGGCCATACCCCTAGGGGGTGATTTCTCACTGTCTGTCTCTCTGTCTCTGTCTCTCTGGCAAGTACACATGCCCTATAGTAAAAAACAAAAACAAAACCAAAAACTTCTCACTAATATGCCATTAGTGATGGTGTCTGATGTTGATATTCACAGCATAAGTCATTGAATGATACTAATTTTCCCTTATACTTATTTAAACTAGCAAAGACAATTATTTATTTTATTCACAAACTAGTGACCATCTGTAGGGGATGAAAAAAGGGAGATGTAAAATAAAAATAAATATTGAGTTGCAATCACAGTTACTACTTTTATTACGAAGATAATTATTTCATTAAGATAATGGCTTTTGACCCTGGCTATGCAATAGGATCATTTGGAGTAAATTAAAAAATATATTGTAATAAGGTCCTGCTTGAGTGTAATTAAAGAAAAATATCTGGGGGCAGGGCAGTGGTAAGGGCATTCTGTTAAAGCATCCAAGGTTGATAACGATTACTTTAAAGTATGATCTAATTGGTACTATGTAAAATACCTATCAATAAAATAAATGAAAACCATGCATTTGTGGTTAGAACTCCTTAGAGCAATTAAATAAGAGAGCTAGGGTGGTAGAAACCACTTTTCAAAATGTGATATTGGAATGTTTTGTACATAAACAGTTTCTTTTACATAGTCCCCCATTTTCTAATCTTTATTACATAGTATCGTTCCTGGAGTTTGTTGCTCTATGAAATTGTGAGACTGACAAACTCTTTCAAACTGCAATGCAAACATAACACCTGAGTGTTCTTTATTAAAATGTGGCACAGCGTTCTATGTCAGTATTCTTTTATGTTCATGTGCACTTGAAGCTCATGGGGATCTTGTAATAAACACAGAATCTTAATTCATCTCCTTTCCTCCTAAGGGCAGGGTTGGAACCCGAGACTGCATTTCCAGCAAGCTCCCATGAGGTATCAGTGTTGTTGAGAAGATGCCAAGGGCCTCTCCGTGGATTCTGAGTCTCCATTGCTGGATATGTGCACATTAAGGGTTGATATATCATCTTGGTGAATTGACCTTTAGTTATTATGCAATATTTTTCATTATTTGATGTAACAACAACAACAAAAAAAACACAAACTTCATTGTTTAAAAGAATAGAAATATATTCTTGCTCATTTCTGGAGGCCAGAAATCCAAAGTCCAGGTATCATCAGAATCTTGCTCTCTCTGGTAGGTCTAGAGCATGATCTTTTCTGACCTCTTTCAGTTTTTGGCAACTGCTGGCATCCCTGGGTTTGTAGTTGTCTAATGCCCATCTCTTTCTTCCTTCGTATATCTTTTCTGTATATGTGTCTAACCTCCTCTTTCTCTTATAAAGACACTTATCATGGCATTCAGGGTATGCCTAGATAATCTAGAATAATCTCATTCAAATCTTCAAACGTAATTACACCTGCAAGGACTTCGTTTATCAATTTACAGGTTCCAGAGATTAAAACATGGTTTCTTTGGGTGGTCATTGGTCAGCCTACTACACCAATGTTATTGTGTTTTTGTTATATGCAAACTTTCCTTCAAGCCACTGATCCTGTGGGTTAATAAAAAGTTATGGAGGCATCCCATAGCTAAAAGAAAGGCTAGAGATCTTTGATTCTGGGCTTTTAATCAATAAGAATTATCATCATAAAGCTAAAATTAACTAAGCATTTACAATGTGGGAGGACTGAGGTAACTTGAAAACTTTGCTATTAAAAAGACTGTCTAAGGGGGAACCAGCAGTTAGCGTAATGGCTATGTCGCTGGACTCCCACGTAGTCGACTGCGGTTCGTGTCCTGGACCCGGTGGCTTAAAACTCACGCCGGGCGCGTGTGCGTGCGTGCCCAGGATCCCGAGAGGAGAATGGAGGAGAAGGGATTGCGGCGTGACCATCCCCCCTGGGGGGTGATTTCTCGCTTTCTGTCTCTATGTCTCTCTCTGTCTGTCTGGCGAGCGCACGCGCCCTACAGTGAAAATCTCTCCAAAAAAAAAAAAAAAGACTGTCTAAGGATGAACAGCCTTGGGAAAAAAAAAGAAAGAAAAAGAAAGGAAGGAAGGAAAGAAGGAAGGAAGAAAGAAAAAGAAAAAAAAAAGATCTCTAATGCAAACAATCTGACCAAGTGCTGAGTAGTAGAGAGGTCTGCTTGAGGAATAGGTCAGATGAGAAAACAGGAACGGGTATTTACAGGTATCAAGATAATTATTCAGGGGGAAACAATTGACTCTGAGTGGCGGTTGCACGTGCTTGTTTCTCGTGTTTATAATCGCTGAGCACCTGCTGAATTCCTTTGGAGACAGTTTGATGGCACTAGCTGCCTGTCTGCCTGGAACCTGGCTGCAGAAATTAATTCCCTTCTTCTGCAGCCTCTGTCTCTCATTTCAGGGACTGTGAGTAGAAGCATATGGATTTAGTTTGTCAGTAAGTTGGTGCTGTGAGAAGAACATCGGCAGAAGTTACCATTGGAAACTTCCTGTGGCTACTGCAACAAGTTTAGCTCTGGAGAGTTTCTGGGTGCTTGAAGCCAAAATCTGCCACCAGCTTTAGCTGGAGTAAGGACCTACGTGGGGAACAGACACACTCAATTTTGGGTAAGTGAAAATGGCTTGTAAACGAGTGTTAAAGCCCTTCCCTGTTCGGGTTCTGAGCAGGAACCATTTTGGTGCTACAGGAAGGGAAACTAGGCTGGCTTGAATTTGAAATGCATTTTTGTAATTTGTGGGCCTTTGGTAGATGGTAAGGTCAATGAACAATGATTTGTGTCTCATTGAGTATTTGTGCGGATAACATAAGATCTGAAGTCTGAGAAAAGGAAGTGTTTGGTGCCCTGGCGGGTTGGGGGGGGGCAATTAGACCCTTTTGAACTTGAAGCTTTGTAATCTGTGGCCTTTTGTGGTTGGTGAGTGGTTGATGCTAGAGGAAACAAACTTGGAACTGATCTCAAATTTGCTTTCTGGCAAGTCGTATTGACAGAGCACATGGGACCCTTCTCTGTCTCAGCCGTTTGGGCTCCAAGGGAACCAGCTTTGGGCATTTGTTTCAGCCGGGCCGTTCTCCATGATTTGGATTCCTGGGGAAACAATTTGGGCATTTGTCCTTTGTTTTGGGGAAAGATTATGGCCTGTTCTGGCCATTTGTTTGGGCAAGGGGAAGACAGAGGTATGGTTTTAAGGACACCAAGTTTGTGATGGTTCAAAAGCAGGGTGCACTTCCTGTGCCATATCAAAGTCCTCAGTTCACAGGCAGGTCTACGTATACCTAAGATCCTGTGATCAACTTATATCCTTTTTGGTGGATTTAAAACTTTCTCACATCTTTGTATTTCTTAGAATTTTTTTCTCTTTGTTCTGCTTACTTTGAACCTGTTGCTTTTTTCTCTTTTTCACTCTCATGGTTTTAAGACAGGAGAGGAAGATTCAAGGCTGCATGGAAATTTTGTCTGTCTTATGTAGGTTGTCAGTTCTGACTAAGTTGTAAACATCTCAGATTTCACTCCTAAATTCATTTGTAACAGAAAAGGAAAAAAGAGTTAAAGAGGTTTTTGAAAAACCAAATTGCTATAAAAGTTGTGAAGAATCTTTTGTCTTTGTATATATGGGATGCTTCTAACTAGCTTATCTGGTATGCCAGTTTACACATGTAGCTGAGACAGTTCTAAAAGTCAATTAAGTGATGGTAAATTGGATGTTTACAAATGGGCTTTTCAGATAATTTGAGAGCTTCCAGTTATGTTACGAGAAATTGAATGATAGATATTCAGAGAATGCTTGAATCATTTTTAAGTAAAAATACTGTGGTTAATATGAAATGTAAAATTTTCCACTTTTGGCTTTTTAAATACTATAAAGAAAATGAAGGTTGGGTCAGTTAATAAGACTGTTTTGTTCTCCACTGAAAAATCTGTCAAGAAGGCAAATGGTTTTAAGGATTATGAGATGCATATTCATAGACTGTTGGTAGACTTCAATGAAAAATTGTATGCTTCCTGAGAATTAAGGTTACTAAGAGCTAAAAATTCTAGTTATTTTATATATGCAAGATTAGAGAGAATTTAGGTTTGTTTTTGATAAAAAAGCATAAAAAAGTATCCTCTTATTGAGAAAAGAAAACAATTTTTGTCTAAATCAGGATTTATTTAAGGTAATTGCCAGAAGTAAAATTATAAAGGAAGGAAAATGGTAGGAAAAAGATGTGGAAAGAAAGCTATAAGAATAAAGGACATTTTTGATAAAAAAAAATCATATAAGAAATAAGTTTTGGTAAATTTTTTTGTGCTCAAGCCATTGGTTTGGACTATTTAAAAATACAAAGAAAGGACAAATATGCGAATCTAAAGCATGCTATTGAAGGCTTCAGTTGTGTATAAAAAGGCTTGAGAAAGTGTCACAAAGATTTATAAGGATAATTTTATAAAAGGTATATATGACAAATTGGCCAAAACTTAAAATAAAAGCACTTTTAAGTTCTTCTAAAAATTAAACAAGGAGTTAGTTTTCCCCTTGTGTTAAAAGAAGGGTTTTCTTGAAGTATTGATCTGCTCTTAGTAAAAGCAATCACACTGCAAGAGGTTTTTCTTTATGGCTTGATAACTTGAAGTTAACTAAGAAATGGTGCCTCATTGAGTTTTTATTACTTAGAAAAACTGAGCTTTAAAAGGTTAACCTTAACTACGTAATTTTCTGTATTCGATATTGAGATATTTTGATGATCACTTTGGTTAAATAAGTGACTGTTGTTTCTCTGTGACTTACGACTCTGCTTTAATCCAATGTTATGTTTTCTGACATAACTTTGACAGGTTTCCTCAAGATGACAGTCTAAGAATTTTTGACTTAGGCTTATCTGATACATCAATTTATGAGGAGTTTTGTCAACTGATAAATAATGCTAAGTCTCCTTCAAGGTTATATTTACATAAATATGTTATTGCTATATGTGTTCTTAAGATCATGTAAAAATTTTAAAGTTCTAGCAGTACTGATGTAATGCCATCTGGTTGTTGACTTTGAATGCTGGGTGCAATAGCTGAATTTTTGTCAGTTTCATCATTATTATAATAAACTGCCATCAGTTCAGCTAAATTTAAGCTATTTTAAGTTCCAGAACTGATTTTCCTGGAAAGGATTCTAACAGGTACTCTTAAATACATGTCTTTGACAAGTTTAAGATCAATGGGCTCCAGATAAACTTGGCCTGAGATCCACTCTTTC
>NW_006203687.1:1247061-1253314 GCF_000334495.1 Tupaia belangeri chinensis
TCTTTCCATGCCTACCCTGCTGCTCAAATGTGGCCCAAAAATGTTTTGGCATTGATTCCTGTTTGTCAATAACTTCTCTCCCATGTAGTATGACTAGACCAACAACCAGGACAAATCTATCTCAGCACCAAGGGATAACTGAAACATGACCATAAGATAAATGATCAACAATGCTTTTATAGAGAGATCTTGATCAAGAGGGGGAAATGTGAATGTCTTTAGAATCAGAATTATTTGTGTCAGACCTGACTAAACTGAGCCAGGAAGGCCATGGAGACAGTGTTTTCTCATGCTCGGATGCCTGGTAACAAGAACTGTTGTTTAGAGAACTCTTCCAGTGGAAAACTTTGATAAACATATTTGAAAACTATGCTCATCTGAGTAGTACCCTGGTGGTCTTTGTCTCAGCTTCCTGAGAAACTGAGACAAAGTTCTTAACATTCAGCAGAATGTTAAGAAGCCCCATGTACAATTGACAGTGGGGAATCCAGCCATGGATAGATCACATTGGAGGAGTAAAATCACACCCATTTGAGACTGAGGTCAGTGAATACCAAGATACCTGGGAACCCAAGCCTATTTGAGACTCCAAATTTCTTTTTCAGTTAACTCTGCTTTGTAACCCTAAACTGGCCTGGGAAAGTAATGCTTTAGTTGAGATTTCTCAATCTCTAGCTTCTTCCACAACTCAGCTAAGACTGAGCACTGGGTCAGTACTATGATTGACACTAGTATCCAAAGGGATTCACTTGGAGGCATACTTGATGGGGATGACTATTTCTTTGGTTATTCTGTTATCTTGGTGGGAAATTGTAGCCCACTAACATGTGTTATGAAATTTATCTGAAACAATGTTAATTTTGGCTAATGAAACTTCCAAATCTGTAATAGGCAGTTATCTTTCAATTCTGTAGCAAAAGTAGTACTAGACAATAGAATGATACTAGATTATATTTTAGCTGAACAAAGCAGTGTGCATATGACAATACTTCCTATTCTTATTTAATACAGCCTCTCAGGTAGAGCAAAGTCTTGAGGAAATTAGACAACAGGCAACTCAGCTTCAAACTACTCTATGTCAACACTCCCCATTGCTAAAAGAGGACACTGACTGGTTTCCTAAAGTGCTTTCCTGGCTCCTAGATAGATTAAAATATACTTATAGGTATATAAAATCTGTCAGTTACTGGCTTATTGATGCTATTCGTTTGGGTACCTGATATTCAAAGGATGCTTGTGCTGTGTTCTAAATATGCCAAAGCTCATGACCTGATCATTCCACAAGGCCAGAATGATCAGAGAGAGGCCTTTCAGCTTTTCACAATAAAACACAACCACAATAGAGATCGTGGATACGTTGGACAATGGGGATTGAAGCAGGCCAGGTTGAGGTTTAGAAGGACCTCAGTCACTTTGAAATTAAAGGAATTTAGAAAGAACAATCTGACCAAGTGCTGAGTCATAGGGTTTGAGGAATGATCAGGTGAGTAACCAGAAATAGATATTTGATGTAAAACAGGAATCAGAAGAATTGCTCAAGGGAAAGCAATTGACTTTAATACGGGAGAGTGGTTTGTACCTGCTTGCAATGGACTGTGATTGATGGCGGTGAGAGAGGCCTGTGTTTATAGCGTACCCATAAATACTGAGTCCAGGCTGAGCTTCTTCGAAGATTGTTTGATGGCACTAACTGCCTGTCTCCCTGTAACTGGGTGCAGAAATAAACTCCCTTCTCCAGCCTTTGACTCTTGTTTCATTGACACAGTAGAAGCAGATGGACTTAGTGTGCTAGTAACACTGGGAGTTTCTAGTTTAAAATTTTCCAAGTACTTAATTATTCAATGTCAAACCTATGGGGCTCTCTAAAAATAGTATTTCTATATACTATCTCATATAAATTCTATAGACTTGTCTTCATTTTGCAGAAAATAAGACTAAGTGCCAATTAAAACCAGGACATGAACATAATTATTGACATCTGGCTTCTGCTTATTCATGTAGATGAAAATATTGACAAGCAGATGGAGAGAGAGGATGAGAATAGAGAACTATTTAATGTCCACGAGAGGGCTTACAAGGGCTATGACATTTTCCTTCTCTATAACTTTGTTTACTAATTTAAATGAATGATTTCTCAGAAAGGGATATAGATGTGTTGTCATTATATGAAATGTGTGTCCTCATTACTCCCTTCAAGAATCAAACATTGTTTTTACTCAAACATGCTTCTGTTCCCAACTATGTTTATGCATTCTCTACACTGTGTTTAAAAAAATCAAAAATACTATTTAAAAGAAAGATTCATAAACATGGTCAATTATTTATAAAGATTTTATTTTAAACCTATTTCAAGCTGGTGATGACCGTAAGAGAAGGAGTAAACATGTACTAAATTAGGTGTTACCCACAGCATCTCATTTATGCTTCAGAACGGTCTTTTGAAGTGATTATTTTCCTGTTGGTCCAGTGAATGGCACAGCCTTGGCATGCTAGGCTGCAGTGCTGGAGAACATATGGGTGTCGGTGGGGTTTAGATGTCCTGGTCAGTTTCGGGAAACACTGGCTCAGGAGATTTGGACAGCTGGAGCGGGGAAACGACAATATTATAGTTTATCTCATTGAAGATAAAGGCCGTTCTACCGTTGGATAAGGGACAAGAAGACAGCTACAATGGCCGATGTCATTAAGAATATGAGCCTTTACTAATGACATTCTTTTAAAGAGAGGCTTCTGTTGACCCACTGCTCTTCATTACCATACATTTACTGTTCATAGATGATCCAGGATTTACAGAATCTTTATTAAAGAGTTTTACCTTTTACAAAAGGGGTTCTTTTGCACACAATGAGTCCACCATTTTTTTCAGATTATTATTATTCTCATTTTTTATAATTCTTTTTTATTTCACATTTAAAAAACATTCAATCCTATATATCATTTGGTTTGAAAAGAGAATTTACTCAACATAAAATATTTCAGTTGAAATACTATGTATGTTATAGGTAATAAACCGTTTCTGTGTCCCACTAATGTCATGCCTCTATTTGTTGTTGTCCTTCTCTATACTCTTCCCTTCTGCCCCCGCCCCATTCTACATTGTCTTCAGCATCCATAATTATTTTAATTGCCTTTATGCCTTCCAATATTTCAGTCTCTACCACAAAGTGCGAAGAGTTGGTATATATTTGGGAGATACATAAAATGGTGAGAATGGCAGTTTCTTTGCTTGCGGTTGAAAAATGAAAAGGTTGTGATGTATTGGTAAGCAAACCTGTAGCCAGGTAGTTTGGAATTTTCTATTGGTGAGAAGATTTCATATTTAAAGACAGGGAAATGATTTTATAGCAAAAAAATCACATAGTAAGTTTGACTTATTCCTATTCTCCTAGGTCTGCAAAAAATGTGAGAATGAAATTTACTTTTTTTTTTTTTGAGAGGTTTTTGCTATACGGCGTGTGCGCTCGCCAGACAGACAGAGAGAGACAGAGAGAGAGAAAGCAAGAAATCACCTCCCAGGGGGGATGGCCACGCCACAATCCCTTCTCCTCCATTCTTCTCCTGGGATCTTGGGCATGCATGCACATGTGCCCAGTGTGAGTTTTAAGCCACCGGGTCTGGGACGTGAACCATGGTCGACTACATGGGAGTCCAGCAACATAGCCATTACGCTAACTGCTGGTCCCGAGAATGAAATAATCTTAAAGGAAAAAACCCCACATCTATCTGAGGCAAGGAAGAAACAATATAAATTCATACACTTCACAACTCATTGCTTAGCTATATTTTTAAGCCATGTAATAATTAAAGGAAAAGCAACTAAGACTTTTTTTGGTTTCCATAAAACCTTTAATGCCATTTGGACAATAACTTCCTCTATATTTGAACTACTTGTAGCATTTAAAAAACTGGCAATTTGGGTGATTTTCTTTTGTCCATGAAGATTTAGTTTCAGCGAAAACTGGTCCAACCCTATCTCAAGTGCCGTGTGAATCCCAAAATTTCTTGCATTTTTCCAGAAGATTCCTGACTGCCTCTGGCTCAGTCAATTCTGACTTTGAATTTTCAATCTTTATTTTTTTTCCATTTTATTACTGTATCCATTGTTTTATTTTCCATCTTAGCAGTTCCTTTCCTAATTTCTCCCAACAATAATCACATATTGCTGTTGTGTATAGTAATTTTGGGTAATACACTGATAGGATAGCAAAGTATAGTATATAAAATAAATTATATTGAATGGATACTATATTTAATTGAATGTGAAACATTTTTGGGTCATTTTTATACCTTACCTATTTTTATTTCTCTCATTTATTTTCTTGATCCTCTCCATAACCCTCCAACCCCAGTTAGTGTCCAGTTATTATTTATTTGATATTTTCTCTTCCCCTCCTTTCTTCTGGTATGTCCACTATGCATATGTGGTATAATTAGTGATGTTCCACATTTCTCTGAGATGCTGTTTGCTTTTCTCAATTATTTTTTTCTCTTTGTTCTTCTGATTTCATAATTTCTATTGATCAGTCTTCAAGTTTGTTTGTTTATTTTAGAATTATTTTTTTTCTCCTTGAAGTGTGTGTGCTCATTAAGGGAGGGGAGAGAGAGAGAGACAGACAGACAGACAGACTGACTGACTGACTGTGGGAGGGAAAGTGAGAAATCCCCTCCTCCCCCAGAAGATATGGCCATGCCACAATCCCTTCTCGTTTAACCTCCCAGGATCTTGGGTATTCATGAGTGTGCACCCAGAGCGATTTCAAGCTACCAGGTCTAGGACTCTAACCGTGGTTGGCCATATAGGAGTCTAGCGAGGTAACTACTATGCCATTTGCTGGTCCAAAGTTTATTTTCTATCTTTTTTATGATCTATTTCTGTGATAATCTGTTTTTCATTTCACTTGTTGCTTCAGATTTCATAATCTCCAAGGACTGCCTCAAGTTTGATTTTTCTTCTGTCGGCTTAAAGCCTATTTTTGTGCTTTATTATTATGGACTGAATTATGGCCCTCGAAATTGTATTTTAAAGTCCTAGCCCCCAATGCCAAAGAATGTGACCTTATTTAGATGCAGAGTTGTCACAGATACCATTGGTCAAAATGGAGTCATACTAGAATAAGGTGGTCCCTTAATTCAGTATGACTGGTGTTTTTATAAAAAGGGGAAATTTGAACATAGACACATACAAGGCAAAGGCCATGTGAACATGAAAGCAGAGATTGAAATTTTTCAGAAGTCAAGGAACACCAAAGATTGCCAGCCAACTATCAGAATCTAAGAGACTCATGGATCCAATTTCTCCCTTGTGAAACTCACAAGGAACTAAAACTAGTGACACCTTGATTTAGAGCTCCTACTCTCCAGAATTGTGAGATAATGAATTTCTGTTCAAGTCATCCTGTTTGTGGTATCTTGCTCTGATCTCTAGGAAATTAATCTGTACTCCTTTGGAGACTTTTTCTTTCATTTCAGTATTGTACTTTTCAGCTCCAGAATTTCCATTTGATCCCTTTTATAACTTTTATATTAATCTATACTTGATGAATGATTTTGATCATTTTTAATTATTTAAATGAGCTTTCCTTTAATTAGAAGAGGATGATATTATAGGATGAACATTTGTTGGGTCATTGGAAAAGTCATGATGCATTTTTGCATAGTTAACAGAAAAATATGGGACCAGCAGTTGGCGTGATGGCTATGTTGCGGGACTCCCATGTAGTCAACTGCAGTTTGAGACTTAAACTCATACCAGGTGGCTTAAACTCATACCAGGTGCATGTCCGTGCATGCCCGAGATCCTGAGAGGAGAATGAAGGAGAAGGGATTGGGGCGTGGCCATCCCCCCTGGGGGGGGGGTGATTTCTCGCTTTCCGTCTCTCTGTCTCTCTCTTACTGGTGAGCACACTGGTCCTATAGCAAAAAACTTCTCAAAAAAAAAAAAAAAGAGAAAAAAATATGTTGTGACTTCTCCAGTGAATCCATATAGTAACTACTTTGAAGTCTGCCTGTTAGGTCTAACATGTGGATCCCCTCAAAACCATTTTCTTTCTTTTTTTTTAAAATAATTATTTTATACATTCAATCACTGTACATCATTTAGCTTGTAAAGAGAATTTACCCCAACATGAAATACACCGCAGACCAGTCTAGTTGAGAATATTATACGCATTATCACTGATAGGCAATAAACCGTCTGCGGCCCACAAATGTCTTACCTTTCTATTTTTTCTCCCTAACTTTCTTCTCTACACTC
>NW_006203687.1:1253335-1280243 GCF_000334495.1 Tupaia belangeri chinensis
TTCCACACTGTCTCCAGTGCCCATAACTACTTTCAGTGCTTTTATGTCCTTCAATATTTCAGTCTCTACCATAGAGTGCGGACAGTCGGTATAGGTTAAGTATGACCTACAATTCTCTCTTTCATATCCTAACTTGCTTCACTCAGTGATAAATCTTTCATATTCTTCCACTTTCTATCAAATGCCAGGTTTTTTTTTTTTTCTTAAGCCGAATAGTATTGGAGTGTGGAGTATATATGCCACAATTTTTCAATTCATTCATCTGTTTGTGGACATTTGGGTTGGTTCCATGTCTTGGCAATCATAAATAACACCACCATAAACATAGTTGTGCAGGTGTTTTCCTGACTGCGCGTTCCCCTGTCCTTTGGGGAGATACTCAGGAGTGGGATTTCTGGATCATATGGAGGTTCTATCTGCAGGTCCCTCAAAGGCAATTTCTATTGCTTTTTTTCTCTCACCGTCTATGGGTCACATTTCCTGTTTTCTTTTTCTTTCTTGTTTTTCCCCTTTTTTAAAAATTTTTGCTTGACTTGTTCAGTTTTTAATAAAAAAATTACAATTTTAAATAATGTACTAAATATTTATGCTGTCTATACTCTTATTTCATGGGGCTTGTTTTATCTTTTATATATATTTTTCATTTAAATTTGCTATAAAGCATGTGCACTCATTAGAGGAAGACAGAGAGGAAAAAAGGAGACAGAGAGGGAGACAGACAGATATAGCACCCCAGGGGGATTTCCACGCTGCTATCTCTTGTCTACTCTCCTCTTAGGATTTTTGGCAAGTATACATGTGCCTACTATGTGTTTCATAGCTGGTGGGTCTGGGACTTGAACTGAATAGTTGGCCACGTGGGATCCGGTTGACTTAACTACCAGTGGCATGGCCCCTGTTTTACCTGTGTTTTAAAGACGTGGTTGAACTAATTATGAAGTATATAGTTGGTAAATTTTGATGTCCTTAGACTCTGCACTCCCTCCCCCTACACCCTTGCTTTTGTGTTTTAGCCCAGCTAAGTATGGGTGGGTTCTGAATTAGGTAAAAGTTGTGCTTTAGCTCCCTAACCAGTTTGAATTTTATCCTTTATCATTGTATCTATGTGTGTGTGTGTGTGTGTGTGTGTGTGTGTATATATGTGTGTGTGTATATATATATATATATGGCTTACAGCTGCTTCCATAGTTCATAGGTTTTATGATTTCTTTTTCCTATATTCAACCAGGAATTAACAGCTCACACATTTCCTTTGTCTTCAGTCCTAAGAAGGTGAAGTATAAACTGGGCACGTAGTCTTCCTGATCATTATCTATGAATGTGATTTCATTTATTTTTAATCTTTTAGTTTTTTCTCTTATTTTCTTATTTTTTTTACATTCAATCATCATAAATTTCTATAGTATACAAGATGGCTTTCCTAAGCATGAACACACTATGTATTAGTCCAATCAAAACTATTACCTTACACTTTATCGTCAGCAGATAATTTTCCATTTCTGTATCCATTAAAGGTTTTGTGCTTCTTTTCCCCTTGATTTTTCTTTTTCTACATAGCTTCCTAGGAGTCACCTCTGAGTCAGAATAACCTAGTAAGCTTCCCAAATGATAAGATTTCTGCAATTCACTGATGCATCAGTGTATAGTGAGTGGAGTGCTTTCAAGTGTACCATGCACCTTCCTCTGATTCCTCCTTAGTGGTGCAGCCTAGTGCTTGCACAGAATCTTCCCAATTAACCATTGACCGTGACCTCTGGAGGTTCTTTAGTTTTCTTTCCTGTTTTCGTTAATTCATTCGTTCTTGGGAGGGGAGAGTCTTCTCATACTCATGGAAATACTAGTGTCTCTTTCATTTTTTCCCCTCACAATTTTAATACCAATCTTTCTTCACTGCTTATCACCACTAACATCTTCATTGTTTCTGGCACTTAGGTATGCAATTCCTCATGCTTTGTTCTAGAGCTGATTCTCTCAGGCAAGACTGTGGAGTTCTTTGTCCTTAGGGCCAGACTCCCTGGCCTGTCTCTCTGGGTAGCATTTCCTGAGTGACACTTCCGATTCTACTAAAAGCAACTGGAAGGAAGTTTGAAAACCCCTGGTTTTCTTGTTTTGCCTCTCCAGGTGTAGAAACTGTTGTATAAGCATGTTTGGGTGGAGGCGATTTTTGACCTATCATTTATAGGATAGAGCTTCTGGCCAAAAGTGCAAGCTGGGTGAGGAAAGGAAGTCTCAGTTTTCCTCACTATGCCCATTGGGACCAGATTCTAAAACACAGAACTAGGGTGTTGAAAGATATTGGCAGCCTGGTTTTCAAACTAGTCCTTAGACTGGGAGCTGAGGGTGGGCACGGCACCATTTCGGGTATACCTTCCTGGTGTAGAGATCTCATGATCTAGAACTGGGGTTTGGGGAGCAGCAGGCCATGGTTCAAATGCCATGGACTTCTACCACTCCTACTGAGATTCAGTGGATTTTCTTGAATATATATTTCTTCATTTGCTGTTTACTTATATGATATTTTCAGATGCTTTTTGTGATTTTAGAAAACAATTTTCATCAATTAAAAGGTTGTATTGAATGCACTGGGTCTAACATACAGCCATTTCAGAAGTCCTGCCTGCTCATTTAATTTTTACTGGTTATCTCTTTTACTTGATCTCTAGCATCCCACCATGCAGTTGATCATGGTCTCTCTCTTATCTGATCCCTGTCTTCAAGGGACAAAGAGAAGAGAAGATTCTGTACCTGAGAGTACCCCAGTATTCTAGAAGAGATAGACACAGAAATAACCCATGTGTATGAAGGCTAAGATATGATTGTACACAGGGGCCATGGGGTCCTTGCTTGTACTCTGGGATTTCACATAAGGTTTCAGAGAAGGAAGCAGTGTTCCATACAGAAGAACTGCATGGAGGCAGGAAGATGTAAAATAGTGAGGTTCGAGCAATTACAAATAGTTCGGTGAGAACAGCAGTGATAAGTATAAATAAGGATGGTGGCTTATTTATACTCCAAAGGACAGTTTTCTACTTGGATATGTGAGGAGTAGAGAAAACAGTAGGGTAGTGGTGAAATCTGAAATTAACCAGAAGCTGAAAATGACCAGAGAATGATGCGATTTTCCATGAATAATGGCAAAAGGTATGGGTAAGAACATGGACAGAGCATGCTTGAAGTCAGTGGCTGGTTGGTACAAAGTAAAGTAATTCCCCAAAACCCAGAGCTTCAGCCTATCCCACATCTCAGTGATATTTACACATGAGATCTCTTGTACTCATCTCCCATATGGGGAACAAACACACAATCCTAACTTGTTCCTAAGTGTGAATGATGGTCTCTTTATTTCACTTCATTATTTATTTATGTTATTTATGCTTTCCCCCATCCCAGTTCTTCCATTGATTGTGATATTATTCAAGTTAATTTTCATAAATAAATTATTACAACAATGGATTAAGTATAAACTAGTTGACATAATTGCACATCCATTTTGGTAAATACAGAACGTGATGTTAAGTATTTTATGCTAACACAAGCTCTTGGTTTCTCTGATCATTACAATTTTCTGAATTATAATAAATCACATTCTCCTCAGGTTCCTTTTAAACCCCATGAATCTCAAGAGAGTGATGAGGAAAAATAAAAGGGGCTCTTGACTAGAATTCTGTGTGGGATACAATAAAATAGAGCACTCACAGTTTCCTTTCTTAATGAAAATATTTTTCATTCCCATGAACAGATCATTCTTCTTCCTTAATTTTGAGGAACTTTCTCAGAAAGCAAGATCAAATATAGTTACTTAAGGAAATTCAACCCTTGGAAATTGGCAACTCTTTTTTTTTCTTCCTTTTTTTAGTTGTTTGTAGTTTTGCTATAGGGTGTGTGCACTCACTGGGGAGAAAGAAAGGGAGAGAGTGAGAGAGTGAGAAATCACCCCCGGGAGGATGGCCATGCTGCAATCCCTTCTTCATTCTGTCAGGATTTTGGGCATTCATGTATATGTTCTCAGGCTGCTGGGTATGAGGCTCAGACTGTGAAGCTGACTTTGTGTGATCTAGCTGCCTTAACACCATGCCATTGGCTGGCTTGGTCCATTTCATGATTCGAAATAACGTGGGGGCTCAAATACTATCCTAAGGCGCAAAGGATTTATTTAAAAGCTATGTTGTATAGGGAGGATTATTGGTCATTGTCATTTCTCCTTGTGTTTTGTTCCCTCCTTTATCTTTATTACTCTCTTCTCTCCTCTTTTACCTTCATCCCTTCAGCAGATTTAAACTTGCAATATCTTTAGTTCTCAAGAACCTGAGGGATGTCTTTTTTTGTGATAATTCCAGCAAAGCCATTAGGAGACTTTGCTTGGCTGGGCTCAGGTCACACTCACATGTATTTGAAATGGCCTGAAAGATGTGACTCTGATGGGTCAGGACATAGTTGTGACGTAGAACCAGAGAGGTGGGATGATGAATCACATGTCTCAGCAACAGTCAGATGGTGGTTCCTGAAAACGCTGGGAATATTTTCTTGCCAGATAAAGGGAGAAATGGATGCTGGCCAGAAAGAAGAGTTGAGCACCTCTACAGCTGTCCTGTGAGTGAAAGCCCTTTCCCAGCACAGGCATACAATACTTCATGCTTTTGCAATTCTACCTAATGTGACAAGAATCTGTTTTGGTGGTGAAGTAGTGGTATCTTTTAAATCTATTTTCTTTTTTAAAATTTTAATTGCCAGAGAGCACAAGTACTTAGCAGAGAGAGAGAGAGAGAGAGAGAGAGAGAGAGAGAGAAAGCACCCCCTAATGGGGCAAGGTTATGTTGCAATTCCTTATTCTCGATTTCTTCATCTGATCTGGAGTTTGGCTACATATGGATGTTTTTCAAGCTGCAGAAACCAGAATTTGATCTGTGGTTGACTTAGCTCTCTTAACTAGTAGGCTACAGGACTGACCCAAATCTATTATCTATTTAAAAAAGAAAAATTCTTGTTGCAAGAGAGAGCATCCTAAACAGGATTAGTCATGCCACAATCTACTTTGCCCCCACCCCAGCCAGCCAGGATCACAGTTGTGCCAAGTATGCTCCACATTGACCTGGGATCCAATTCTGGTCTTCCATGTGGCTCCACCATTGTAGAGTAACACATTACCATCTGTGCTGCCATCTCAATCTGATTTTTAATAGACAATTTCTGAAAACTGTCTTTTTAAAATAATTATTTTTATTTATTCTTCTTATTTTTAATTTGCCATAGGGCATATGTGCTCACCAGAAGGAGACAGAGAGAGAGGGGGGGGAGGGAAAGGTGAGAGAGCAAGTCACCAGGTCTGAGATTCAAACCGCGGTTGGCCACTGGGAGTGCAGAGCCTTAACTATGATACCACCTGCTGTCCCCCTGAAAATTGCTTTTTGAATAATTCATCTTTTCTCTACTGATTCTAATTTTAATTCTAATTCTACTGACTTTTTTTTTTAATCTAAACTGCTCTATATGTACATAGGTCCAGCAGTTGGTGTAATGGCTATGTCGCTGGACTGTCATGTGGTCAACTGCGGTTCGCGTCCCGGATCCAGTGGGTTAAACTCATGCTGGGCGTGTGTGCATGTGTGCCTAAGATCCTGAGAGGATAATGGAGGAGAAGGGATTGCAATGTGGCCATCCCCTCTAGGGGGTGATTTCTCGCTTTCTCTCTTTCTGTCTCTCTCTGTCTTTCTGGTGAGCATACGTACCCTATAGTGAAAACCTCTAAAAAACAAAAAAACAAAAAACAAACAAAAAACCAAAACCACAGGACCAGTAAGTGATCCTGCTCGTTGTTACCTGTTATTACACACTGAATGAAGGATTTGTGGCTGTTTTCTTCTTGTGCTGTCTTTGTTTTCATTTTGACAGATTTTACTTTTCTATTTGGTATAATAGGAGCTGAGCTGGTGCATCTTGTACTAGGTATATTTGAAAATTAATGAAAGAAAGGAACAAGGGTAGAGCCACTTAGGGCTTCTCCTGGCATTTTCTGGACAGCTATGTTTCTTGGTGCCAGTGCACTGAAGACACCATCAGGGAGTTCCCCATTCTAGGGGTCAGGAGCCTAATGGAGTAGTGGTGCTCTGTGAGGGGTGCAATTGAGAGTCAGGCCGTTAGTACTGCCTAGCCTGTCACACAGTCCTCCCACCAGTGAAGTCTCTCTCTGTCTTTCTGGTGAGCATACGTACCCTATAGTGAAAACCTCTAAAAAACAAAAAAACAAAAAACAAACAAAAAACCAAAACCACAGGACCAGTAAGTGATCCTGCTCGTTGTTACCTGTTATTACACACTGAATGAAGGATTTGTGGCTGTTTTCTTCTTGTGCTGTCTTTGTTTTCATTTTGACAGATTTTACTTTTCTATTTGGTATAATAGGAGCTGAGCTGGTGCATCTTGTACTAGGTATATTTGAAAATTAATGAAAGAAAGGAACAAGGGTAGAGCCACTTAGGGCTTCTCCTGGCATTTTCTGGACAGCTATGTTTCTTGGTGCCAGTGCACTGAAGACACCATCAGGGAGTTCCCCATTCTAGGGGTCAGGAGCCTAATGGAGTAGTGGTGCTCTGTGAGGGGTGCAATTGAGAGTCAGGCCGTTAGTACTGCCTAGCCTGTCACACAGTCCTCCCACCAGTGAAAACTGGCTCTAGAAAGAGCAAGAGCATTCCTCTCTACGTGTGGCTGGGTATGGAAAGGAGATCTGGCCAAACTGTGCTGAAACCTGGTACAGACAGCACCAATGGAACCACAGTTCTCTGCTTGTCCTTGCATGCCTTCCTGAACTCGTTGAGACTGAGATCTGGGTCGCATCA
Source organism: Tupaia belangeri chinensis (assembly GCF_000334495.1). NCBI lineage: Eukaryota > Metazoa > Chordata > Mammalia > Scandentia > Tupaiidae > Tupaia > Tupaia belangeri. The sequence goes on from NW_006203687.1 coordinate 1,260,169, forward strand.
CAGTCTGGGAGGCTGCTCATGGGCACAGCTTCTTAAATGGATTCTGCACTGGCTGTAAGCTCATGGGCTTGCTATGTCTAGGACCAGGACATCCAGTTGTATCCTCAGCGTGGTCCCTCCCATGCAGAGCACTTGGCACAGAATTACAAAGGGCTGCAGAAGCAGTGAGGGCACCTTTCCCCTTCTCTAGGTGACTCTCTAGATTGTTTCTCACAATACTCAAGAATCTGGGATCCCAACAGCAAAGCATCCAACCTGACATCTCTCTTCTCTGCAGATCACTGCCATGGCAGCATTCAGATAACCAAGGCTGTAATGTTCACATATCCATTTCTTTATCCACTTCAACTTTAAAGAAACATATGTATAGCTTTTTTGGCCAACTCTAACAAATAGAAGTTATAAACACAGATATTTCCTTTAAATGGCTTAAGATGTAGGACATTAACTTAAAAAAAAAACACAAAAAACATTAGATAGCTATTCCATGATAGAAATAGCACTAGCTAGGAAGTCTGGGGGCTCCTATTTAGTATCTGCTTAACGTTGGGCTAATTTCTAAGCATTCGTTTTCTCATCTATAAAATAAGGATTTTACTATGACTTGCAAGGTTGTTTTGAAGATTAAATGAGAGTTACTGAATATCTATTATCAATCTGGCAATATGCTAACATTGATGAGTCAATGCTCAGTTAGTTGTAATTCATCTTTAAAGCCACAAAATTATCCTCACAGATCACCATAGCCAAACTCTCTAAATAAGGGAGCCAGTATAGGAAACAATTTAGCCTTTTATTCTTGTTAATAAAACATTCTGTACATCTGTTCTAGCACTATATATGGTGCTACTCAAACTCATGTCTATGAATTTCAAGAATTAATGGAGGACTCATAAGTTGATATGACCATAACTGCCTACTTCATTGTAGAAGTTTCAAAGGATTGCTATTTTAAAAATGTAATCAAGACAATTAAAATAGGTGTTGAAAAATGTGATATACTTGGCAGCAGATGGCATGGAGGTTAAAGCAGTTAGATCCCACATAGCCACTTCATGATTCGAGTCCCAGACCTGCAGCTTAAAAATCATACTAGGCTGGGGACCAGCAGTTAGCGTAATGGCTATGTTGCTGGACTCTCACGTAGTCGACCATGGTTCGAGTCCCTGACCCAGTGACTTAAACTCACGCCAGCACATGTGCATGTGTGCCCAAATTCCCAAAAGGAGAGTGGAGGAGAAGGGATTGTGGTGTGGCCATCCCCCCTGGGGGGTGATTTCTTACTTTCTGTCTCTTTGTCTCTGTCTTTCTGGCACCCTATAGCAAAAATCTCTCCAAAAAAAAAAAAATCATACTAGGCATGCGTGTGTGTGTGTTTGTGCCCAATGTCCTGAGAAAACAATGGAGAAGGGATTGTGGAGTGGCCATCCTCTTCCGGGGGATGATTTCTCACTTTCTCTAGTCAGCACATGTGTCCTATAGCAAAGAGGGGAAAAACATGATATGTTATCAGCAACAAAAATTTAGCTGTACTTGCTATGGAATAATAACTACTTTTTAAATTTTGTTAGAGGGTGCATGTATCGCTGGAGAGAGAAATGGCCCCTAGCTGGTACCTTGATTTGTTCTTGTGAGCTTTGTGTTTTATTGGGTTGTTGGAAAGGTAATGACATATTTTTCTGTTTTTCTATGTAAAATGTGACATGACTTTCCCAAAGACCCAAACTTATAGGCCTTAAAATTGTAGCTCTAAGAGTTATAACTTTATTTTCTAGTTAACTACTTGGGGGTCTTGCTATGTCACAACCCTCCTGCCTCAACCTCCCAAGTGGCTGGGTTGACTCGCATACCCTACCATATTCCATAGTTAGGGTGGGCCTGGAACTGAACCTGGGCCTCCTGCCTGGCCTCATCTGATGCCTAGTAGCATAAACAACATGTGCTACAATGGCTGGCCTAGTCTAGGTAACTATTAAATAAACCTGTTGTTTATTTTAGAATTCTAGATGCTCGTAAGTGCCTGGCTGAGATTAAAAGGGCCTTACTTAATGACTAAAGAGAGCATATTAACTTCTCAGTGGAAACCAGCTGATTAAATACATAATATTTAAAAAATTGCATCTGTTTTGTTAAGCTGGGAGATCTATCAGCATATGACAATTTAGACACAGCCTGTTAAGGATAAATAGATTTTCTCAAACAATTACTGCATTAAAGAAAAGTGATACTTCTTTCTAAGCTGAAAAAATGTAAATGTTGAAATGTTTAGCCTTCGTATATTTACCATTACTCTACTCCTGTCCTCTCCACCCTACACCCCCCCCCACACACACACCAAAAAAAAAAAAAAGAGAAAAAGAGGGGGGAAAAAGTAAGCTATCTGAACCACACAACCACACAAAGAAATTAAAAATAAATGTAACTAGTTAATCCTGTAAATGTTGTTATTTAAGAAAATATTTCATGCATCACAATTAGTAGAGGGAATCTCTATTTCCTGATTTCTGACACATGTTTGTGTAAAAGATCCTATCCAGTAGGTGTCAGCAAAGTAATCTTAAAAATAATCACAGGAGATTTCTTATATTAGCCTTACAACCACTTTTAAGTAAATTATAAGAACTATTTTTCTATAGGACCAGATGTTACTTCAGTGTGTCTACAATTAAGATAGAGAAGGGAAGACAGGGAGAGACTACCTGGGCAATAAGAGTTGCATTCTTCTCTTTTCCCTTATGTTTATTAACAGTCTATTTGGAGATATCATATAGAAAGACATATAGCCTCTTGGTTTTAGACATTGCAATAAAACCCCTTGTGTACCTGGGGAGCACTAACAGAGGAAATGATGACATTGCGTGAAGGTTTTAAGATTTATGCAGGCATGCTTATATACATCTATCTCAGGCTACGAAGCCCAGATGGTAAAATCTGAGCTGAAAAGTCTCTGAAAAAATAGCAGACCATGGTTGGTGGTTCTGGGAAGGCCCAGCACTACCACAAGGGATTCCTATGGGCAGGGGGAAGAGTAGGTCCTAGTAATATGGATTCTGTTCTACAGGAAATTTGTTTTATTTGAATTTTCATAAGTGCCTAACTGAACACTGTTCTGCTTCTATAAACTACTTGCAATGCCCCAGGAAAGTGTTGGGTCACGCTCACCCTTACCAACTCCCTGTGAGCGACTGGGTCTAGCAATTGGAGGCTGCAAATAGCAAGATCAGCCCAAGTCAGTTCAAACCAGTGTGTGTGGGCGAAACCCCGCCTGTGTGAGGAAGCCCCACCCTCCCCACTGCACAAGCCCTCATAAGCCTACTTGCATGCTCCCTTGGAGCCCAGGGTTTGTGGTCTGACCTCCACTGGGTCCATCATCATAATAAACCTGAGTTCTCCTACTCTCTGAGTAGCACTTGATTTCTTGGCAGTCTGTTTCTGCAACATTTCTGGTTCCCTGACCATACTGGGCCCTTGAGCCACTGGGTTGGTTGAGATCTGCTGGGATGGAAGGGCCATAGAGTAGAACAAGGCAGTACCACCGGGTATTTTCTTGGGTCCTCCTTCATCAGGGGCCCTGGCATTCCACAGCAACCAACTCTGACTGAACTCAAAAGGAGAGACCAAGCAATTCACTGGAAACTCTTGAGGATCTGGTTAAGTCCTCAGGGATGTCAGATTCAGTCAGTCCTGCTCAGTTTGGCAGAAGAGATTAATCACGTCCTTTGGTCAGAGGACCACCAGATAGGGGCCTTCCCAAGGGGCAGACACTGTTTTTAACTTCTGGAATAAAAGATACATAAGTGTGAGTGAGACTGTGTGACTCCATGGTTTCCAACTATGGAGTCTGTTTGGGTCTTAACCTGCATGCCGTGGTGACTTCATAAGGCTCAGGGCAGCACTTGCCACTGGGGGATTCCATCCCTCCCTGTATGCCAGGTCTAGCTGGGGGTTTATACCAGGCTGATGAAGCTAAATGGTTCCTGTGAGGGCTGCAGCCAGGCTGATGCCTGATTGGTCATCTCTTTGGAGGGGCACCCATCCTTTTCTGTCTTGCAACACGATTGCAGGGAGAGACACGCAGGGAAGAGGGATTTTCTTATACAGGAGTCTTTTCTTCTTGGTTAATGGAGAGTCAGGAACCTCTCCTCTTGTGCCACCTCTTCCGTCACATACCAGCCTTTCCCTGTGGTCCTACTAATGGATCCAGTGAAGTGGAGACAGTTTTCTGTCTGCGGCCCATTGAGCCTTCTCCACAGTATAGAACACCTCCATGTCTCATCAGTCCCCCCCTTCTCCCTCTCTACCAGAGCCCACTATGCTCAGGTTACTGTGTGGCCGCCTTCTAGAGCCACCAGCTCAGGTCACTGTGTGGTCTCCTGTTGGAGTCACCAGTTAGGGACCCTCCCAAAGGAGGAGAACACTGTGATAAAGTCTGGAGTGACTGTGTGGATATGTGTAGAATGGAGACTAGGTATCCCCAGACTCTGTGGGGCCTGGCAACCATACAGGCTTTACTCTAACATCCTGTCTCCACCCGCTAATTGAGAGGGCCTTGTGAGAGTATTACACATAGGAGAAGTTGAGATATCAAAAATAGTTGGGCTATAAGAACTCTAACAGGCAATAGTATGGGCAAAAAAAGTCAAAACCCACCATCCTTGACTGCATAACTTAAAAGTTTTAAGGAAAACAACGGAGGTTTCTCTGGAGAGTATGATGTCAAAGTAACCCAAAGTAAATTGAGTTTTATAATCCCAATGTGTTGTGTCTCTAAAGAAATTCACAAAGAGGACGTACTCTTAAAAGTAAGTTTCTAGGAATTGTGGCATGGCCACCACCCCCGACCCCGGGGGTGATTTCTCGCTTTCTCTCTCTCTGTTTTTCTGGTGAGCACACTCGCCCTCTAGCAAAAACCTCTCCAAAAAAAAAAAAAAAAAATTTATAATAAACTAATCCTTTAACTGGGTAAAAATTTTCATTTTCTATGGAAAAACTGCTTAGTTTTCTGAACTGCTAAGCTAAGCATTAAGCAGAAGCAAAATTAACCAAAAGCAGGGAGGTGTTTGGTAGAATTGCATGCTAAGCCAATGCAATGCACCTGAGTTTAAGAGGTAAAGTTGGTATAAAAGGATGTAAATCCAGTGTTAAGCATGGACTCATGGAGAGTATGGCTGCCAGGTCCATCCTGAGTCCTCCTTTCAGTTCTTGTTATTAAGTTGAAAAGTTTTGATTATTCTGTTGTTAGCCTTCTAGATTTCATAGGAATGAAAAATACTAGGTTGGTCTATTATTCTGCATTGGAAAATTTGTTACACCAGATTTTGTTGTTATCGTTGGTTGTTTGCATATGTTCATAAGCTACTGATATATGCTAAAAGTTAAAATGATAATCAATATAAATACATGTAATTCTATTCCCCAAGATAAGGGACAGGGCTTTAGGTAGCCTTATATTAAAGACTCCAGAACTGGCTTCGGAGGGACCCCTGTATCGGGGACAAAAGGCTAGAGAACTCCTGTCCAGGAACTTAGTAGAGTGAGAGTCTCAGGCATGGGCAGGATGAGTTAAGGACGGAGCCCCTGGCTTCCTTCTCCTTTCCTACCTTGCACTCCCTAAGCTTCCCTTTTGGACTCTCCCCTTGACTACATTCTCAGAGACTGGGATCAGGAAGTTTATCCATAGAAATGAAAGTTCAAGTTAAAATTGCATTCTCCAGCTAGAGCTTTTATATAATCGATGAGGTAGATGCTTTGTAAGTCCTGCAAATTGAGCTCCACCTTCCTAATAGCACTCAGCCTCTTCTTACAGGATCTATGGGAACCTAGGTCCTCTTCTCAGTACAGGATTTCTCACAGAAATTTGGTTTTTTATTTTCAGTAAGTGCCTAACCAAATGCTGTTCTGCTTCTGTAAACTATTTGCCATGCCCCGGAAACTGTTGCATCACGCTCACCCTGACTAACTCCCTGTGAGCGACTGGGCCCAGCAGCTGTAGGCTGCAGATAGTGAGATCAACCCAAATCAGTTCAATCTGACTATCTTATGCAAAGTCTCTTTCCCCACATCCCCCACCACCCTTGCTGCCCAAGTCCTTATACACATCCTGTCATGCTTACTCAGGGCCTTGGATTTAAAGTCTAAACTCCCCTGGGTCCACCGGCATAATAAACCTGAGTTTTACTCTCTGAGTAGCACTTAATGTCTTGGCAGTCTGTTTCCAAAGCACTAGGAGAAAAAAGGGAGCTTGAGTCTCTGGGAGATGTGTAAACTCATAGGGCACTCACATACCAAAAGAGCCTAGGTGTGCAGCCAGTGCCTTGTAAAGGGACAGTGGGAAAAGTGGACCAAGAAAAGAAGAATAGAAATTGGAAAATTCATTTCTTTTTGATTTTATTGAATTTTTACTCAAGTATAATATAGGTCAAAAAAGTAAAGTACATATATCATAAGTGAAACTCCATAAAATATATACATATTTAATATACAGAATATATATACAGAGTAATGAAGATAATATTTTCCCTCTAGGCAAATTGTTATGAAGAGGAATGGAGAAGTGATGCAGAGAAATTAACTCTTCAAAAGGGAATGCACATACTTTGAAAAAAAATAGATAACCATCAGGTTCACCATCAACTAATTTTTAACTCCTTAAACTCCAGCTCATTTAGATCCCTGTCTTCTAAGATAGTATTGCAGATAAACCATCCAACAGTAATGCCAAAGAGGCTCCAGTGTTTTAAAGATGAGCTGCCCGACTACTTCAGAAACTCCTCAGTTTACAAATGCTGACCATTTTCTGGCTGTCCCTTCCTATGACTAATTTCAACCTTATAAAGTCTTGCCTGCCTCTTCTCACTAAGATACTTTATAATCTCCCTCAGTGTTTGATCCCTTTTGCTTCAGCAAGTTTACTTCAGCACGTACACTTTGGGTTTCTCCCTGGTCTTTGACTATGAGCATCAGCACATCAGCACTATGGTGTAAACACGCTCAGATCAAGGAACAGCATTGCCAAGACCTCTAAAGTCCCCTTTGTGCCCCCTCCCATTCATTACCATTCTCTGTGATAGCACTATTCTGACTGATCATCATAAATTATTTTTGCCTGTTTTAAACTTTTTCTAAAAAATCAAACACATCCTTTTGTGTGTTTGCTTTCTTTTGTTTGATACTATGTTTTTGAAAATCCTTAATTTGTGTGGGTGTGGTAGTGGTTTGTTCATACTCATTGATGTATAATGTGGTCCACTTGTCTGTTTTTGTGCCAATACCATGCTTTGCTTAATAATCAATACCATGTTTTGATTATCATAGCTTTATAATATATTTTTGGGTCAGAGAGTGAGATGCTGCCCACTCTATTCTTTCTTCTTGTGCAGGATTGCTTTGACAATATCCGATCTTCTATGATTCCAGAAAAATTCTATGATTGTCTTTTCTAGATCTGTGAAGAATGATCTGTGAAGAATGTCTCTGATATTTTCATTGGAATTGCATTAAATATGTGAATTAATTTGGATAGAATTGCCATTTTGATGATATTTTTCCAATCCAGGAACATGGGATGGCCTTCCAATTTTGTCTCCTTTTCAATATCTATTTGAGATTAAAAAAAAAAAAAACTTTTTAAAAAGATTTGTGAAGGTTTTAGACTTCCTTAGTTAGATTTATTCCTAGCTATATTATACATTTTGTGTCTATGGTAAAAGGGATTCTTTTCTTCAGATCTACTTCATTCAACTTGTTTATATACAGAAATGCTATAGATTTTTGGATGTTGATTTTGTATCCTGACACTACTGTGTTCACTTATTACTTTGAGAAGTTTTTCATGGAAACATTTGGGTCTTCTAAGTATACCATCATGTCATCTTCAAATAAAGATATTTTCAACTCTTCTTTGCCTATTTGAGTGCTTTTTTATTTTCTCTTTTCTGATTGCATTGGCTAAGACTTCCAGCATTACAGTAAAAAACAGTGGAGAGAGTGGGAAGCCTTGTCTAGTACCAGTTTTTAGTGAAAAAGCTTTTAGCTTTTCCCATTCATTGTAATGTTAACTATAGGTTTTTCATAGATAGCTTTTATTGCATTGAGAAATGACCCTTCTATACCAATCTTACTGAGAGTCTTAATCATGAAGGGATGTTGTATTTTGTCAAGTGCTTTCTCTCCATCAATTGAAGTGATCATAGGGGTTTTAATCTTTCTTTCTGTTAATATGGTGTATTATATTTATGATCTTGTGTATGTTGAACCACCTTTGTATCCCTGGAACTGACTTGTAGGACCATTTCTTGTCTAGTGCTGGGTCCCCTTTTAACTCTTCTTTCCTCATTTGGCTCCTTTGCACTCTGAGCCACCATCATAGTAAACTTACTTACTTGCTCTTCCTAATGCCCCTGGGATTTTCTCCGTTGTAGCTCTTGTCTCTTCCTCCCACACTCCATGGTCTTGACTTATGAGCATCACTCCCATCCACTCCCCAGTTTTCAGGATAGCTCCCACTTCCTCTAGGAGGATCTCCCACCCTGCCCAGCTGGCGTGGGTTAAATGACTTATCTATGTATTCTTAGAGCTCCTGACCTCAGGAAATTGAAATTGAATTGAAATTCACAGTGTGATGACATATGAGAGTAGGCATGGGACTAGCTTTCTCACTATTTGTCCTCTAGCTTATAGCACAGTTCAGAAAGAATGTTTAAGTATGATATGAACATTACAACTGGTCAAATATTTCCAGACGAACTTAAAAAAAAATTACCAGAGAGCTTGTGTGATTGCTAGAGAAAGACAGAAACATAAAAAGCACCCCCAGTGGGGTGTAGTCATACTGTAAGCCCTTCTTCATTTCTCCACCTTTTGGGATTTGGGGCATACATGCACACACTTCATTGGATCCAGGAGTTGAATCATGCCATTGGGCATGTGGGATCTGGTTCCCTTAACCACCAGACCACAGGGCTATTCCCAAACTTCTTTTTTATTTAAAAAACCAAATATAACAAAAAGTTTTTTAGCTAAGAGGTAAGGGTTCTCTATAATCATATCTACTGTCCAACATTAGTACTTTCTTGCTGCCATTACTTAATTTATTGAGGTCCCCCTTTACCTTCTTTCTTTTCCAATTCTTTAATTAAAGAAGCATATGATACGCTGTAAGACAAACAAGCAAACTAACATATTTTTGCATCCTCTGTAAGCAGTCAAACTTGAGACAAAATCCTCTCCCTATTAGGTTGTTTGGAAAGTCATGATTGGCTTTTCTATACAAAAACATGTCATGACATTCCTGATGAGTTAAGACATGATTTCATAGGAACAGTGTGTCAGACACAGCAAGCTGCAGAATTCCAGTTGCATTTTATCTCTCTCAATGTGAAGATTTAGTGATTCTTGGGCTTTGTGAGAAATGTCATCATATCAAAGGACAAGATATCAAATGGCAAGATACTAAGATACCAGGATCTGGTCTCTGATGATGACACCAGGGATTACTTTGTAGTTACACTGTGCCTTGGGAAGGGAAGGTGGGAGGAGGCACATAATTATGTAATCGTAATTTCACATACATTTCCAAGAACTCGATCTTAAACATTTAAGAACATGGTTAATATTCTCAATTTTAACTTCCCTCTAATTGCATTCCTCTAATTGCTACTTGTGATTGCTCTCAGCTTTTACTCAGATCATAACTTCCCAAAGGGTTTTCTATGGAAACTAATCCCTCAAGATGCTCCACCAGATGAAAGTCCTATATCCAGTGAGCTTTGCAGCTGAGTGTTCTTCCTCTTGGTGAGTCACAATGCACATTGCCTAATGGAAGTTCTGTGCTTACCTGGTCATCTGCCCCGCATGACACTTCCCATGCATATCTGGCCACAGAACCCCCTTTCTTTAAACTTATTGACTTGATGTAAAATACAGTTTGAAAAACATTGATTAGACCTTGTTGAACTTTTTATTTCAGCTTTGTAGCACTCCTTGTACTAGCCAGATCTCTACATTTATTAACTACAATATAAATTAATAACGGTAATAACAGGTAACATTTATTGTTACTATGTCCATTATCCTAAGTACTTTATAGATATTAGCTCATTATCATCCATTTTTCATAGACAAGAAAATGGAGGCACAGAGAGATGAAGTGTTTTGTCCACAGTCACAGCATCAGTGAGTAATAGAACTATGATTTTTAACCCAGGCAATTAGGTTTGAGAATCTGGGCTGAGTACCATTCTTGGTGTTTTCTTTACTTTTTCTTTTTTTTTCCTGTATCTCCCGAGCCATGGCCATGCAATCTCTGGCAAATGGTAAGCTTTTATAAATGTTTGATTTCCATGAATCATCTAGCATTCTGTCCTTAGTAAATAAACTTTCATCTTGTCTCTATTTAACTCCTAGCAACATAGCTTCCCACAGCAGGCTAAAACAACAACCCTCCCTGTCATCCACCCTTTCCCAAGGCCAACTCAGCAGGCTAGTTAGAGAAATGGAGCAGGAATTATATTATAGTATGAAACTAGCACATGGTGGGCAGCCTTAAATAATGTGCCAGAACACAGCTTGAAAAACATGCTATAGTCATGGGTCACAAAACAAACATAGACATCGCAAAACAGACTGCCAAAGGATGACAAACATTTGAATATAAATGAAAAGAAGCTTTGCAGACACAGCATAACAAAAAGCCCAATTAACAAAACTAACCATATGCTACCACCAGAATGGTTGGACACAGTGTAAAACACACACGCACATTAAATGAGAAAGAACTCTCCGATGAAACAGCTTCATCAGAGAAACTGGAGCCAGTGCCAAACCTAGATGCTGCAGTGATAAAGGCGATTCTCCAGAGAGTCAGTTTAAATGTCCCCCAATAAAATAGCTATTAAAAGTACACACACCCTGAAGCACTGAACAAATAACTGTAGAAACTAAAGCAAAACCAATATGCTTTTTGGGTTTGTTTTATTTTCTTCCACACTGGCTTGCCACGGGTCTTGATTTATTTAGTAATATTTTTAAAGGTATTATAAAGAGCATGAACTTTGGAATCAGACAGACCAGGGTTTAAATTCTGGCTGTGCAGTGTGCTAATGGTATGAAATATTTTTTTTCCCCAGCATATTTTGTCAAAGTGTCAGTTACTACATCTGGAAATGAGAATAACTATTCTTACTTCACACTTCTATGAGGATTAAAAGTCGTAATATACCTAAAGAGAATAGAACAGTTCTGGGAACACAGTAAACATTTATTCTATAAATGATATCCATTGTTATTTGGTTTTGAATGTTAAGAATATTCCTGAATGTAAATCAAAATCTATATTTTGACCTGTTTACTGTCTGGTTTACTCAAATAGAAGAGAATTCCGTCCTAGAGAATTTTTGCCCTGGGCATTATATTATCATAATAATAGTGACAGTGTAGGATCATGAAACATTTGTTCATTGGCTTGTTGTTCACTCATTCATTTGTTCAATTATATTTGTCTCAATCATTCAGCAGTTTCTAAGCCTCCTTTAGGCGCAAGGTGTGCTGTCCCAGGTGCTGAAGATTCAAAACTGATGTAGACATTAAACTTACCCTCAAGATGCTCCTAGACTGATGGGGAGACATTTAGAAAGAAAAATAATTGTAATAAATATGATCAGTATTGAAAGAGTTGCATATTTTGAACATTATGAGAAGCTCATTTGCTCTGTCTGGTGTGTTCAGTAAACAGTCATTTATACTAGATTTTAAAGCATTAATAGTGATTTCAGAGGGGCATGGAGGTTTGGAAATGTATTAATCTGCTTATTCCACTTACGGAAGTGTATATTTTAAGACTTATAGACCACCGTTGTTTTCTTGGGCTTTTAACTAACTTCTAAGTCCTCTATGTAGGAGGAAAAATTTTCCAATATTTTTTACCTTATTTTTCTTTTGAGATCCAAACCCTTGAAGAAATTCTTCAGATTACAGTTTTAAAATGTAGATATTGGGGCTAGCACATGACATAGAGGTTATATTGCTGGGCTCCCACATAGCTGACCATGGTTCGAGTCCTGGATCTGGTGGCTTGAAACTCATGCCAAGCACCAGTGTGTGCGTGCACAAGATACTGGGAGGAGAATGGAGGAGAAGAGATTACTGTATGGCCATCACTTCCTGGGGATTGATTTCTCACCTCCTCTCCCTCCATCTCTTTTTCTTTCCAGCAATCACACACACCAGGCAAAAATCTCTTTAAAAAATGTAAATATTTAAGAAAGAACATGGACTTGAGGTTTTCTAGATTTGGGTATGAATCTCCTAGATCCTTTCTAGGTGTGGGATTTAGGCAAGTTACTTATCTTCCTTGAGATTTAGTTTTTATATGTAAAATCAGAAATTACGTCTATCTTAATAGATGTGGCCAGTCTGTGGTTTCAATAAGGTGAACCGCAATAATTTGGGACGTTCTATAATAAATGTGTTCTTAGATACATATGAAATCAACATACAACACTTCAGCATAACATTTTATTAAAGACATGGAAGTTGTCTCTCAGGATACATTTCAAAATTAGATGGTGATAGTGGTAAGGTTTTTTCACCTTTCTCATACTTCCAGTCTTTGCATTAAAAAGTCTTCTAATCCTCAGTTATTGGAAGAATGAACTACTATTTATTATTTCATTAGATCATAGTTCAAGAGTGTTAGGACAATAAAAAGGAAGTAAAAATTCTGAATTATAGAAAGAATTTGTTTGTAGGAGAAATAGTCAGTCATGAAGTCATAGGAAAATGGGAGTCATTAGATCAAAGGTTAGCACTGGTCACCTAGCCCTGGGTAGGGGAAGGTGCTTACTGTATTTATTTAAATAACCAGTCTGCCTTACAGGGTCATTTGACACAAAAATTAATTTGTTATAAGTTCTTTAAGCTTTTATGAGTCAGCAGACTGGGTACAATCAGTACTGGAACATTGACCCAATCACACTTCAGAACTTCCAAGATGGAAGGTGAGGAAACTGCAGTGTAGTTAATTTACTCAGACCGATGTCACACATTGGTTTCTACCTGGCCAATCATGAAGTCGTTCCATGTCACCTGTAATTTGCATACATCTGTTTTGAAGTCTCCCCTGAGATATCAAATAGCTATCTCAACTAGAACATATTTGAAACCCAATTCTAGATTCTCCACATGCATGTTGAATTTTCTACCACATCTTCTCCATTTTAGTGAATGACAGGCCAATTCTCCCAACTGCTTTGCCAAAAATCCTGGAGTCATCCAGGTCTCCTCTTATCTTTTCTGGGGTGAAATGTCCTGAGTACTGCTTATGATTCCTGCCTCCTAGAACTCAAACATTTATGCATTCCCTTCCCCTTAAGTAAGATCTTAAACTGATTTGATTGGATTTTCTGTTCTTTAGTTTTTTCATCTACAAAATGGAAATAATTGTGATACTAACAGATTGAATCATGGGGGATAAAGATAACAAAACTCATTTAACAAATAAAATTATTTGATTCATATAGTATGCTCTAACCAGTAACTCATATAAAACAAGTGCTAAAACCCTTCCACATTAAGTCTTTAAATTATTATTAAGTAGGGTTTAAAATTTGCCTGAAAAGCAAAATCTCTCAAATATGGGAATAAGAGGCTCATTTTAGCAATTAAGAGAACACAGATAGATCTGAAAAAGGAGAGCTGGAGAAGCAGAGAAAGTACTAACTGATGCTGGTAAGGTCAGGAGTTCAAATCTGAAGACAGATCTGCTGGGAAATGCTGTAGTGGTCCCTCACTGCATCTGCCTGCCATGACCTCCTGAGAGTCATGACTTCTGTTCACTTCTGAATCCTAAATCTCAAACCTAGAATCACACAGGGAAAAGAACTCTGGGAAACATTGTTTCCAGCCTTGGATGAATTCAATAATGCCTCACAGACAAAGTACAATTCCACACACAGGCCTCGTTAAGGTTTGTATTCTCTTGGAATCAGGTATTCAGATGTGAATTTGAGTGCAAGTGATTTATTTTAGCAGTGAACTCAGAAGACCGGTAGAGGAGTAAAGAAGAAAGACAGAAAAGGAAGGAGGCCAGTATAGAATTGGGTGTTGAGCAGGCTAGCCTTCCAGGTATCTGGGGTTCCATTTGGCTGAGTAATTCTGGGGACCATGTAGGACATGGTCAGAATTTTCTCAGAGTTAGAAGCTGAGACATGTTCCTAGAATGTAAATTTACCTTTTCACCTGCCCTTCTTGAGAGCTGAACATGTCTATAGGCAGAGAACTGAAGATGGCAGCAGCATGAGGCCCAGCACTGGGATGATGTGTTCAGGGAACTGACTGTCTCCTCTGTCTCTCCTTCTTACCAGTGCCCCCGACTCCACACGCACTGCTGTTTACACTTCTCTCTCCAGAGCATTTCCCAATACGGTTAAAACACTGAAATGAAGAAACCATTTACAAAAGCCAAAAAAAAAGAAAGAAAGAAAAAAAATTAAAATGAAAACCGATACTAGTGTCCGATGGTTTGCTTAGTGAGTTTGTGGAGAAGACAATAGAAGGTCTGAAGAGGCAAAATATAATGTGGAATTATTTGAATGATGTATAAAGGATAAACTTGAGCATGAATTTTACAGGTAGTTTCTGGGAACTAAAGTGTAGCTTTCCAGGCTGACTCTGGCAAAGCCAATGTGGGTGATAAAGCAGGAAGCGTGTATCTACATTCTATTATCTGCTTCACTCTTTGGCATTACCAGTCACATGAAAATCCTGGGGACCAAGAAAGAGTAGATGGTTACTGTGAAGGCTAATTTTAATGTGTCTACTTGATTGGGTTAAGAAATGCTCAGATAACTGGTAGAATATTGTTTCTAGCTGTGTCTACAAAGATGTTTCTAGAAGACATTAGCATTTGAGAAGGAAGAGTGAAGAAAGAATACCTGCCCCCACAAGTGTGGGTAGGTGTCATTCAATCTTTTGAGGGCCCAGATAGAACAAAGAGGCAGAGAAAGGGAAAATTCACTCTTCCTTCTGGAGTTGAGATACCCATCTTCTCTGGCCCTTGAATAGCAGTGCTCCTGGTTCTTGCATTAGACTCTAGATGAGATGTATATCATTGGCTCCCCTGATATTCAGGCCTATGGACTTGGACTGGAATTCCACCACTGTCTTTTTTTAGGCCTTTAATTTGCAGAGGGCAGCTTGTGGGACTTCTCAATCTCCATATTTGACTGAGTCTATTCCTGTAATAAATCTATATTTACACATATTCTGTTCTGTTTCTCTGAAGAGCTCTAATAAAACTAGGTGCTGAACATCTTGCATCCATTATTTAACATGATACTAAAAAGTAACTTTGTGATATAGACTTTGCTAAAATATAAACTTTTAGGTTTAGAAAGGCTACATAACTTGGCCAAGGGCAGATACTTAGCATGTAGTAAAACTGGGGTTTAGAGGCTGACAGTGGGCAATCTGAATTCACTCTGCTAATAATAAACATGCCTCTTAGATGCATGATTTAAATCATCTTTTGTATCTGATGTCATAAGATGACTGAGTTGTATATATTGTATTGGAGCAGTTGAACTCAGACTAGGGAAAAATTGCACCACATCCTTTCATCAGGGCATATAAAGTCTTCGGAGTGATCAACAAATCTTTCTAGCATACAAGCCATGTACTCAGATAATACACTGACATTGAACACTAGCTACCCTAGCAATATGCCTATAATTAAGTTTACTTCATAAACTTAATTCTTACTTAAAGTTTTTTTTTTTTTTGAGAGGTTTTTGCTCTAAGGACATGTGTGCTCACCAGAAAGACAGAGACAGAGAGACAGAAATTGAGAAATCTCCCCCCAGGGAGGATGGCCACACCACAATCACTTCTCCTCCATTCTCTTCTCAGAATCTTGGGCATGCATGCACATGTATCTGGTATGAGTTTAAGCTACCAGGTCCAGGACTTGAACTGTGGTCGATCACATGTGAATCCAGCAACATAGCCATTACACCCACTGCTGGTCCTCTTATTTGAAGGTTTGAAAAATTTTAAGAAATCTCTTACCTTGAGTACTAAAAATAAAAAAAAAAATCTTAATTTCTCCTTTAACAATGGTTATTCCATTACTTTTGAAATGACAGAGTGGAAATTTTATTTGCCAATTGCATTGCATATCACATTACATACCTCCAGTGGGTAGCAGTGTTGATAACATGTTAGGAAGTGTGTGTGTGTGTGTGTGTGTGTGCGCGCGCATGGTATGTGTGTGTGTGTAGTATGGTGATGGTGGTGGGAGGATAATGACAAAAACCTTCCAAAAACCAAATTTTAAAAAACAGAAAACACAATGTGGTGCTACTGATCATACATATAAATTCCATTTGTTTCCTTTTCCTTAAAAAATACATATTTCCATTGTCTTCCATCAGTTCCATCTTCCACTTACTACCTATGACTTGAAGTGTTCTACTGCAAGATGCTTTATCACTTTAAGAAAATCAAACATTAGAAAAGACCTTTCATTGCTATTTGGATGTACTTATTATTTAATAATTAGCCACCCCTCCAGACAAGAAATTTGAAATGGGAGTTATGATTTGCCAGGGTATCTCACAGTTGCAGCCATTAGTGCTCATCCAGCTGAAAGTACAAGGCTAAAAATAATCCAATTAAAGAGCAGCAGTATATTTTGAATCACTACTGAACAGATGGTAAAGTATCCTTCATTCATCATTAATTAATGCTCATTTAGTGCCCACAGAGAACGACTTTGGGTTACTGCTTTCTGAAGAGAAAGACAGAACTTCTGCATCAGAAGGTCATATGGTTTTATTGGTGAAAATAATCTTACAGGATCCAGAATGATTTCATAACATAGAACAGCTCTGGAAAGGGGAATGCCCAGGGCCCCAGGAAATTTTATGACTGCAGCAGAAAATTCAGAAATAGAGAACCTAGAAACTGTGAGTTTTCTTATTTAAGAAGAATTTACAATCCCAAATCAATCTCCTTTTTTTCTCTGCTTAGTGTGTCAGTAGAGATATTGAATGATGATGATGATTATTTTGAGACAGGGTTTCATTGTATTTTTAAAATATTTATTTATTTATTTATTTATTATTCATACATTAAATCACTATACGTCATTTAGATAGTGAAGAGACTTCACCCAGAATGATTTACACCTCAGTCCAGCCCAGGTAAGACCACCACATGCAACCTTGTTAACAGATAACAAACCTTATCTGTGTCCCACAAGTATCTTACCTCTCCATTTCCCCCCCAAGTTTCCTATGCTTTTCCCCTCTCACACTCTCTTTCTACTTTGTCTCTAGTGTCCATAACAATTTTTAATACTTTCATGTTTTCCAGTCTTTCAGTCTCTACCGTAGAGTACAGACATTCAGTATATGTTTAGTGGAGACGTGCAATGTCTCTCTTTCACAGCTTGTCTTGCTTCACTCAGCAACAAATCTTCCATATTCATCCAATTTCTATAAAATTCCAAGGCCTGTTGTTTTTTTTATGACTGAATACTATTCCATGGAGTATATGTGCCACAATTTTTCAATCCATTCATCTGTTTGTAGACATTTGGGTTGGTTCCATGTCATAGCAATCATGAATAGGGCTGCAATGAATATAGATGTGCAAGTGCTTTTCTGACTGAGTGCTCTCCTGTCCTTTGGGTAGATACCCAGGAGTGGAATTGCCGAATCATATGGTAGTCTCATTGTATTTTGATCTTCCTGCCTCCACTTCCTAAATCAATGAAATTACAGGTGTAAACCACCTTGTCCAATCTTTAGGTTGGGTTAAGAATTAAATCAGGGACTCCTAGGTTTTACCAGCACACATCATTGTGGCTGGATTTTATCTTTTCTCCTTTTTCTTTAAGCTTATTTATTTCTTTGATATGAGAACAAGAGAGAAAGAATATGAAACAGAGCTATTTCCCCAATAGGGTCTTGGTGCTGTCATCGACCACTTGCTTTAGTGAGCTCTCCATCATGAGTATGTGCATGACCAGGGTATTCAGAGAGGTCCCAGGATGCAAACTGGGAACCTTCCTGTGTGGTCAGTCACACAGAATGTAGTGTTTTATTACTGGGTCAGCATCCAGCTCTTTTCTTTTAATATTGCTTTAACATTTTAAATTTTATAAATGTTTAGCTTGTATATATGTCTAGTTTTCTCTCTTGTACACTGAATGATATTGCCACATATATCTGTGACTAACATTTAAAGTTAGTAAAGTGATGTTCCAGCCTAAGAACCTCTCCTGTGGATTTATGGACACTGATGTTTCACAGAATATCAATTTAGTACATACTTTGTAGAATAGTTTGCCATAATTGAAATCCTTTTCCTGCCGTAAGTATAGAGTAGACCCAGGGCTCTCTTTAAGTGTCTCTTTCTCGTAATTATCTTTCAGAGTCATGTTCTCATTGTATTCATTTCTTACAAATAAAATAACTTTCCAAGTTCTCTTAAACATTTTTCCAGTGATGGAACAGTCAGTGAAAGAGTTTAAAAACTGGTTTAATTATTTATTTTTAACAGCATTTTTGTTATACTCATTTATTTTGTAATTCCTGCCAAATTCAGAATTCTGCTTTAAAAGCCATCTTCATTTTCTTGTTAAAAGCTATAAAAGTTGTAATGATTTGGCAGCTATTTCTTCACCAGATCTTTATTTTTCTTTCTGTTCAAATGAACTCTTTATTGGGAGAAGGGGATAACAATGCCTTTAGTTAAGATTCAACATTTCACTACCCCAACTATGAACAGAAATGGTCAGTGTATACACGTGTGCGCATACACATATATCTCTATATATGTATATGTGTATATATACACACATGAGCACACACATATACACACATGTATATGGGTATGTGTATATATGTATATATGTATATATGTATATGTGTATATATGTATGTATATATATATGTGTATATGTGTGTGTGTGTGTGTATAGTTGTCAGGAAAGTCATGATAATTTTTGCATAGAAAAACATGTCATGACTTTCCCAAGGACCTAATATTTAATTTTGTTGTAGGGCATGTGTGCTTCCCAGAGAGAGACTGAAAGAGAGAAAGTGAGCAAGTGGAAAAGCACCCCTCAGGGTAATGACCATACTGCAATCCCTTTCTCCATTCTCTTCTTGGGATTTTGGGCATGCACTCACACATTCTCAGCATGTTTTTCAAGCCACTGGTCTGGGACTTGACCTGTGCAATCAGCCATATGGGATCTAGCTGTCTTCACCACCACACCACCAACTGGCCTGCCAATGATACATTAAAACATACTTGAGAAATAGTTCCTGTGAATGCCTTTACAGAGGCTTACTCAGCAGGCCCTTGCCTGAAATATAGGCAAAATGCTGATATTCTTAGAATCCTTCTTGTGACCATGAAGTAATCTTGAGGATGGAAGCCATAGGCTAATGAAGTGGATTAGAAACAAAAAAGGAACTTTTGAACTGCATGTTCTAGATGAGAATCCACATTTTACAGAAGGCACTTTAGTCTTGGATTGATTCTCTATCTTAACTGAAACAGGCTTTCATAGTGTAGTGGGTCATTACTGCAACCTACAAAGGCCTATTGGATATGTCACCTGATACCTTTCCAACCTGTCTTCCATCAGATTTTCTTTTGAATGCTTTAGTCCAGCTCCATGGTCTCTTTGATGTTCTTTGTATGCATCAGATATGGTCTAGCCTCCTGTATTTTGTACTTACCATTCCCCCTACCTGGAGTACAAATGTGTACCCAGCAAGTTCTTTCATGTCCTCCAGTCTATTCAAAGTTTTCTTTTGAGGACTGCTTCTGTGTTTACCCCCTCCATCTCTTCACTCCCTGAGCCCTTTATGTTTCATATTTCCCTTCCATCATTTCATTTTCTCCTTTGCATGATCTAGCAGATGGTATATTTTACTTTTCAATTTACTTCATTGCCTGTTTTTGCTAAGAATGTAAGCTTCAGGAGACAGATATCTTTTGCCTATTGTATTCACTGGAACAGTGTTGGATACTAGGAGTGCACATAAATATATAGTGTATAT
>NW_006203687.1:1298806-1322633 GCF_000334495.1 Tupaia belangeri chinensis
TATATATATATATATATTTGTCGAATGAATGGATATGATAACAAATTGGTCATTCAAGGTAGTTTTGAAGAAAACTACTAAGGCTCAGATTTGGAAAGCTGGAGATCAGGTAACCCTTAATTGGATTAATTAGCTGAAAATCATTGTTGAATGAAAACATAAGTAAAGGGGGAGAGAGAATATATTCATATATCACCAAGAGCTAAAGGATAAAAAATGAAGCAAGAACATGCAGGGAGAGGAGGGGCAAAGAGCTCACCTGAGGGGCTTGCTGCAGTTAATACAGGGGCATGTGGGGTATCTTGAGAGAGGCAATGAATGTACCTTCAGAACAAACATCAGAGAGATTTTGAAGACTAGGATGGGGATGGAGGAAACTTGAGAGCCATAGTCTCAATCTCCCCAGTATAGGATGCAGTCTGCTAAATGTGAGGGATGGTATAGAAATGGCAGAATGGAGCAAGTAGAAAATATCTGCATAATCAGTCAGTGTGGGAAAGGGAAAGAAAAAAATACACAAGTTATTGAATATTGATAGCAAGTGGTACTGAGCCCAAGTTGGTACTGAATGTGTGACATGAGGTAGATGAAGTAAATTTATTGTCAAGGCAAATGCTAGGTGGCATAGTTTGGAATGACCTCCAAAACTCATGTGTTGAGACTTGATTGGATTGTAAAAGTGTTAAGTGAAAACTAAATCCCTGTATGGTGTCTTATATTGGAGGCTTTGGGTATGAAGAAAGCATTAGATCAGGGATCCCATGATTGAGTTTGGGTGTGAGGTAGGCAAAGGTCATAGGAATAAATATTATTACAAAGGAAATTTATGGACAGAATCTCTGCTCAAAGCTTTGCCCTCTTTCATTTTATGATGCCTTTAGACCTTCCATATGACTAGAATAATGAGTCAGTAGAACTTTTTTTTTTTAAAAATATAAACCATCCAGTCTGTCGGCAACACAATAACAGATTAATAGGCAAGATGCTGTTCCCTTTCTTATAATTATTATCAACTCCCAATTGGGAGTGGGAAATAAGAGCTGAGGCCAGCTTTCTCCCAGGTTGGTGAATGGTAAGCTGGACATGGTAGAATGATGAGGTGGCTTTGGTTGAGTAACTAGAAATGATTTAAAGTATCATCTAAGTTGGAGAAGGCAAGAGGAGCTAGGTGGAGGAGGATGGAACTTAGTCTGTGAAGGTATGATGTGGCCTAAACCCCAGGGTGTTCTATGACCATGGACTCTACCTTCATCCTCAACTGAAAGGATAAAGTTCAAATTTATACTTCTTCCTGTATCATACTTAAAGTTTATGTCCAAGGACTCAAAGCATTATTTAACCCACTTACCACTTGGCTTCAAAAGACCTCTAGGATAAAATATGTGGTACACCACCATTTCAGACAGACATGCCAGGAAAAACATGTAAGTCATCAACAAAACTTCAAGCTTGCATCTGGAGGAAAAATGTTGTTTATTTCTGCTTGGCTATAGGAATGTGAACTTCATATTAACTCTTTATTTTCAGCTCTACTTTTTGTCCTCATGCTTCAGAGAAGCAAAAAAAGAGAGGTTGGAGGATGGGAACGTGGGCTTTGGAGGCTGCCATTTGGGATCAAATCCTGGTTGCCAGTATTTTCTAGCTGTGTGACCTAGATGAGCAAGGTGTTTAATCTGTCTCCAGCACAAGCTTCTCATCTTTGAAATGAGATTGAGGCTGGTACAGATGACATAGAATTTTGATGAAAATTGGTAGGATATGTAGATTCTAGCATGTAAGCTCACCTAATTATCTGAGGGGGAGGAGAAGGCGGCAGGCAGTGATGGTGATGATGATGATGAGAATGGTAGTGATGAATGCAATGTGTGTAAGAATTCAGTGAAATCTGCATAAGAAATGCACCCATAATTCCCTTAAGATGGGGCCAATGAGACCAGTGGAACATGTGATCTCTGAACATAAACTAAGTACAATTAATAATTATAAGTGTGCAAGTCTTTCATTCTGGCCTAGGATTTTCCACATAGTATATTCAGATAAAATAAATATAAACTTACAAAAAACACCTAAATTGTTCAATGACTTTTAAAACAAACAAATGAAATTCAAAAATATTGATTCTTAGTTCAAATAATTATAATTTCATTGTAGAGCTATTAGAAATTAATTAATCAAAATAACAATAAAAATATCCCCATAGGCCCACCATTTATGTACAATGATGAATAGCTGCAAATAACCAAGGCTATCTTAAAAATTGTCCTTTTTAAAAAGTGATGTATTAATATTTGTTTTCATGGATATAATCCTCCAGGTATATTATTTATTTATTTCTTTTAGGATCTTCCTAAGTGTACTTTCTTATTTATTTATTTTTATTTTTTATTTTATGTTCTTTTATACATTTAATCATGTTATTTAGCTTACAAAGTGAATATTCCAACATGTGTACATTTCTTCCTAGTCCAGTTAATAATAGTATAAAATTATCTTCAACAGATAATACCACTTTTCTTTGTCCCATTAATGCTTTGCCTCTCTATTTTTCTTCTAAATGTCCTTCCTCAAACTCTACTCTTTCACAAACACTATATCTGGTGTTCACAACCATTTACTGTGCTTCTGTATCCTTTAGTCAATCAGTTTCAGTCATAGAGTGCAGACACTTGGTATATATTAAGTGAGGACATACAATGTCTCTCCTTCATAGCCTGGCTAGCTTCACTCAGCAGTAAATCTTCCATATTCACCCACTTTCTGTCAAAAGCCAGGGTCTTGTTGTTTTCTACAGTGGAATAGTATTCCATAGAGTATATGTGCCACAGGTTTTCAATCCATTCATCTATTTGTGGGCATTTGGGTTGGTTCCATGTCTTGGCAATTGTGAATAATGCCACAATAAACATCAATGTGCAAGCACTTTTCCAATTAAGAATTCTTCTCTCCTTTGGGTAAATACCAAGGAGTGGGATTGCTAGTTCTATTTGTAGATATTTGAGGAATCTTCAAATTGTTCTCTACAGTGGCTGGACCAGTTTACATTACCACCAGCAGTGTAAGACAGTTATCTTTTTTTTTTTTTTTTTTTAATCTTAGTCATTCTGACTGGGGTTAGGTGGTATCTCATTGTTGTTTTGATCTGGATTTCCCTTACAATGGGGGATGTTAGCAGTTTTTCATATGCCTTTTGGCTATTCGTATGTCATCCTTAGAGAGTGGTTTTCTCAACTCATTCTCCCATTTTTTAATAGGGTTGATCATCTTTTTTTGGAACAGCTGCTTGAGTTCCTTGTGTATTCTGGTTATCAGTCCCTTATCTGATACATAGTTTACAAAAATATTTTCCCATTCTGGAGGCTGTTGATTCATACTAATTATAGTGTCTCTTGCCATGCAGATACTTAGTCTGATGTAATCCCACTTATCTATTTTGGGGATTATCAACTGTGCTTTGGGAGTCTTATTTAAAAAATCTTTGCCTACCCCAACGTTTTCCAGAGTTTCCCCAGTGTTTTCCAGTAGCAGGTCTTAGGTTTAGATCTTTTATCCACCTTGAGTTGATTTTTGTCAGTGGTAAGAGGTAGGGGTTCAGATTGATCTTTCTGCAGGTGGAAATCCAGTTTTTCCAGCACCATTTGCTGAAGAGGTTTTCCTTTTTCCATTAGATTGACTGGTATCCTTTGTCAAAAATCAGTTCACTGTATGCTTGAGAATTTATTTATGGGGAGTCTAATTTGTTCCATTAGTCCACCTGTCTGTTTCTGTGCCAGTATCATGCTGTTTTGATTACCACATCTTTGTAGTATGTTTTTGCGTCTGGGAGTGAGATGCCGCCTGTTCCACTCTTCTTGTACAGTATTGCATTGGCAATACAAGGTCTTTTATGATTCCAGACAAATTTTATGATTGTCTTTTCTAGATCTGTGAAGAATGTGTCTGGTACTTTAATTGGGATTGTGTTAAATATGTAGATTAATTTGGGTAGAATTGCCATTTTGATTATGGTATTCCTGAATTATTCCAATCCAGGAATGTGGGATGTCTTTCCACTTTTTGGTGTCATTTTCAATTTCTTTTTTTTTTTTTTAGCTTCTCATAGTTTTTCTTGTGGAGGTCTTTAACTACTTCGGTTAGATTTATTCCTAGGTATCTTACACATTTTGTGGCTATGGTATATGGAATTCCTTTTTCAGTTCCATCCTCCAGGTATTTGATGCAGTGTGGCTCATCTCTGCCTCTTTGGCTAATATGTTGTGCTATTAGTGGCTGAGCTGTGTGCCCTGAGAGCCTGTTCTTGTTCTCTCTCTTCATACCTGTGCTTTGCAGTACCCACATTTGCAGCAATCTAGAAATTGAGGGATAAACTGAAGCTTCTTTAGGCTTCTAGCATGGCTGTGGGCTTCAGTTCAGCTTCTCTAGGAATTCTGCTTTGATAGTGAATTAGGCAGTGGTCCACTATTAAGAAAAGGGCCTTTTTTCCCCCATCCTATTAATCACTGTTAGCCCCAAAGGGGGAAACCAAATACCAGTCTTTGCTTTCTAGAATAAAATATCATTAAATATCCCAAATTTTAACCCAGGTTCCTAATAATCCATCTAATCCTCTGGCTCCATATAAATACTTTCCATGTACTCTATGGAAACTCCATATACTTGATGGAAACATGTAGAGAACTATATGTTCTCTTCCTTTTAAACTGTAATGTGTATACAACCCTTAGTAGAGGGGTCAGCAGGTGGCATTGTGTTTAAGGCACTAGATTCTCACATGGCTAACCACTGTTTGAGTCCCGGACTTGGTGGCTTGAAAATCATGCCAAGTGAATGTACATATGTGTCCAAAATCCCAGGAAGAGAATGGAGGAGAAAAGATTGCAGCTTGGTCATCTCCTTGGAGGAGGGGGGCATTTCTTACATTCCCTCTCACTGTCTCTTTCTGTCTGTCTGGTGACCACATGTGCCCTATGGCATAAACCTTAAAAAAAGAAAGAAAAGAAAACTCTTAGTACAACACCTGACATAATCTGTACTTAATCAATTAACTATTACCATTATTACTAAATTCTTAAATACAATAATACTAAAATATTATTTAATTCTTGAAACAATTAGCACATACAAAATCCCTTCAGATAAATAGTGTGTTAAGATTTGGGGCTACTCAGTCTCTTTGATGTTTCTGGTTACCAGAAATCACCCACTAACATTGGGAAAGCACTTAGGCCAGAACCTCCTGAGAGGGGAATTAGGATATGCTCTTAGTTTGCTTTTGTATTGTAAGGGAAAAAAAATGATTATGGGCGATTTACAAAGAAAAAAGAGATTTATTTTCAAAACTCATGATTCTAGTGGCTGGCAAGTCCAAAACCATCAAAAATAGTGGAAGGCAGAACTTTTATTAGAGCATAGTCTATATCCATCAAGTTCTCTTGTTTTGTTTCATGTCCTCTGATGGTAAAGCCACCAGAACTCAATCATAGGGCACCTACCTTGATGCCTTTATCAGACCCACAGGTTCCATACTGGGATACCATGAACAGATTAAGTTTTCACCTAGCACCTTTGCAATAGAATAAGTACCAACATATGAACTTTAAAAGGACATCCATTTATTGGACACTGAGATCAAATTCCAAAACATGACTCTCTTGGGGACAAACCATTATCCAAACTAAAACATGCATCTACCAGATGTTCTTTTCCATGTTGCCACATTGCATCAGTGTCCTTGGGCTTGTGTAACATAGATATTCCCCAACTTTCCACAAATTTCTTGCTTTTTAACTAATTATTAACAAAAGTCAAGTACTTTAATGGATTTTAGTAGGTTGCAAATATCTCTAAAACATCACACTGGTAAAAAGTAATGAGAAGGTTAGAAAACTTGAGGATGACTATTTCATGGATATCAACTTGTACAAGTCTGACAATAATGATGATAAAAATGATAATGCTTTACATTGATGTGGAACAATTTCTAACATTTACTTTGTGAGTCCCATAATATCCTTGTGATTTATAAGTAGATAAAAACAATGAAAAAAATACATGTTAAAGTACTGAAGTTAAAAAGAATATTAATTTAAGTATACAAGTTTGAGGTGGCTTTGTTTCTTAACTGATACAATAGACCTAGATTTAAGACTGGACAATTAGTCCTGGTGGTTAAGACACTATAATTTTCAAATGAGTTAGGAAAGAAATATCAGAGAATTTCTCAGTAAATGACAGATGACACACTAAATAAATATGACTTGTATCTAGCCTAAAATATAAAATGAGTTTAGGTAAAAATTTCATAGTCTGAGTTTTTATGATGACTCTCACTAAGTAATATTAACGTGTAATTTAATCAAAACACCGAAACTCTAAGGTATTACATATTATCAAGACTTTTATTCATAGTAGATATAATGTCAGCAATAATATTTGATTGTACTACAAAGCAGGCATTTTTTTTCTTCTGAATATCTGACTGCCAAGTAAGACTTGTTTTTTTTCCCCCAGAATATGTGCTTGCATGGAGAGATGGAGAGATGGAGAGATGGAGAGAGAGAGAGAGAGAGAGAGAGAGAGAGAGAGAGGAGACATACTTCTCAATAGGGCCTGTTCATGTTGTGATTGGTTTTTCCTCCTTTTCTCTATCCTGCCAGGATCCTGGGATTGTGTACATGTGCCTGACAAATTTTCAAATTTTTCAAGCCATGGGGTCTGGGATTTGAACTGTGGTCAGCCATGCAAGATTTGGTTCACACAGGTGTTTAACAGGTGTGCAATGGTACTGGCTTTAGGCAACTATTTTTGGGGGTAAGGTTTTTTCCATAGGGCACATGTGCTTACTGAAGAGAGATATAGAAACAGATGGTGAGAGGGAAAGTGAGAAATCACCCCTTGAAGGGATGGCCATACCATAACCCATTCTCATTCCTTCTCCTCCTGGGATTTTGGGCATACACAGTTGTGAGAGTCTCAAGCCAACAAGTCCTCAACTGTTTCATTTTTTTTCTGGGGGTCACTAAATAAAAACATTGACTAACTTCTGCATAATTTTTTAAAAATATGTGCTTCATATTGCTTCATGTGGTCTGGAAAAGAAACCTAGGAAGTAGATGTGACACACTTAACACAGGCCAGTGTAGTCTGGTGGTTAACAAAGTGCCAGGGTCTGACATCTCACTTTGTCCTCACTAGCTATGTGTCCATCTGACACTGGGCAATTGCTCAGTGTTCCCCAGCTGTCACAGGAGGATGGCTGCCTCTTAGTGGTAAGACTTGAGTGAGTTACTGGCTCTGAAGTGCATGGAGCCTCACTAGTCTGTGGTAGTGCACAAGAACCAGGCCCTGCTGCCCTAGGGGGCTGGTGGGGAGAGAACTTAGGCTACTTTGTCAAAGCATTTTCTTCTTTTCCTGTCTGGAAAGCTGTCTCTTCAATGTTAACTAAGGGAAAAAAGGTCTGTTAATGCAATAAAGAAAAATAAACTGAACTACTTATAACATATAAGTCTGCCTTGACTAAATTTTTTATATTTTTGTGTCTTATATACAAATTAGCATATGTATGTTTTATACATATATACACACATACATATGTTAATACCCATACACCTACATACCTACATCCATAGGGAAACGTTACCCTCTGATTAAGCGTCCAGTCAGTAACTCTACCAACTTTCTAACTTGGATGACTTACCACTGTTACCACTGTGTTTAATAAGAACCCCCATACATGCCAGGATCTTTCGACTTCCTATGAGATATTTGCTTTGATATGTTGTTCTCTCACCAGAGAGCCTTTTCTCTTCCCTTCCTCCCTCCTCCCTTCCTAACTCTGCGTGGATCTTTTGATCTTCTCTGGACTGGATCTCCTCTTCCTGACTCCTACATCACTCTCTGCCCCAGTTTCATTTTGGTTTTCAATTATACTGGGTTTCCTACTTAACTGTTCCAGGCATATCCAGCTCGCCTTTTCAATTAAACCAATGCCTACATCAGTAAAGACTACATATGTGTCCATCACAGTGCTGTATGCTTAGAAATCATTAATTGAAAGGATAGATTTTATTCAGCCTATCATAAATCATGGTAAAAGGCAACTGTCAATTAGAACAGTTTCAGGCTGTGGTCAGTTTATTCAGGGGGTAGTCAGTTCATAAGTAATGACCATAACCCATCTATCTTTCAACTAAATTATTTTAACTGAGAAAAATGCATATATTTATTGTGTACAACATGATCTGAAATACGTATTCAATGTGGAATAGTTAAATTGTGCTAATTAACATTTTTACTACTTTGCATGTGTACATTTTTTTTTTTGATGAGAACATTTAAATACTCTCTTATAGCACTTTCCACAAATGAAATCCAGTATCACCATATTTTACAACAGACTTCTGGAACTTCTATCTAATTGAAATTTTGTGTCCTTTCATACAACAGTTCTCCAATCACCCTCTCAACTCCCCTTCCCCATCTAACTCCTCATAACTGTCATTCTACATTCTACTCTGCTGTATGAATTTGATTTTTTTAGACTCCACATATAAGTGATATCATGTGGTATTTGTTCTTATGTGCCTGGTTTATGTAACATAACAATGTCCCCTAGGTTTATCCATGTTGTCACAAAGGACAAATTTCCTTCGTTGCAAAGGTTGATTAGTTTTTCCATTATATATATTCACACACATATATACACATATGCACACATATATTTATGTCAACAACATTTTCTTTGTCATGATGGACAATTAGTTTGGCACCATATAAATATTTTTTTGAGAGGTTTTTGCTATATGGCGTGTGTGCTCACCAGAAAGAGAGAGAGAGATGGAAAGCAAGAAATCACCCCCCGGAGGGGATGGCCATGCCACAATCTCTTCTCCATTCTCCTCTTGGGATCTTGGGCACACATGCACATGATGGTCAGTTTATTCAGGGGGTAGTCAGTTCATAAGTAATGACCATAACCCATCTATCTTTCAACTAAATTATTTTAACTGAGAAAAATGCATATATTTATTGTGTACAACATGATCTGAAATACGTATTCAATGTGGAATAGTTAAATTGTGCTAATTAACATTTTTACTACTTTGCATGTGTACATTTTTTTTTTTTGATGAGAACATTTAAATACTCTCTTATAGCACTTTCCACAAATGAAATCCAGTATCACCATATTTTACAACAGACTTCTGGAACTTCTATCTAATTGAAATTTTGTGTCCTTTCATACAACAGTTCTCCAATCACCCTCTCAACTCCCCTTCCCCATCTAACTCCTCATAACTGTCATTCTACATTCTACTCTGCTGTATGAATTTGATTTTTTTAGACTCCACATATAAGTGATATCATGTGGTATTTGTTCTTATGTGCCTGGTTTATGTAACATAACAATGTCCCCTAGGTTTATCCATGTTGTCACAAAGGACAAATTTCCTTCGTTGCAAAGGTTGATTAGTTTTTCCATTATATATATTCACACACATATATACACATATGCACACATATATTTATGTCAACAACATTTTCTTTGTCATGATGGACAATTAGTTTGGCACCATATAAATATTTTTTTGAGAGGTTTTTGCTATATGGCGTGTGTGCTCACCAGAAAGAGAGAGAGAGATGGAAAGCAAGAAATCACCCCCCGGAGGGGATGGCCATGCCACAATCTCTTCTCCATTCTCCTCTTGGGATCTTGGGCACACATGCACATGAGCCCGGTGTGAATTTAAGCCACCAGGTCTGGGACTCGAACCACGGTCAACTACATGGGAGTCCAGCGACATAGCCATTACGCTAACTGCTGGTCCTGGCACCATATCTTGAGTTTTGTGAGTAATATTGCAGTGGACATGAGACTGCACATATCTCTTCAGCACACTGATTTCAATTCCTTTGGATGTCTACCCAGCAGTGGGATAACTGGGACATTTGTCAGTTTTATTTTATTTTATTTTATTATTTTTTTTGAGGAACCTTCATACTGTTTACATAATGGATGTCCTGATCTACATTGACACCAACATTGTGAAATAATCTACCCTTTGATTTTAACCATATAACCAACCATATGACCTAACATTTCCCCTTGGCAGTCTAAAAGGCACTGAAATGTGGCATTTTATCTGACTATGGCAAATCTCTTGTCAGATTTTCTCATATTTACATCTTCTTTAAAAAACTGTACTTAGGGGCCAGCAGTTGGCATAATGGCTATGTCACTGGACTCCCATGTGGTCGACCATGGTTTGAATTCCAGACCTGGTGGCTTAAACTCACACCAGGCATGTGTGTGTGCATGCCCAAGATCCTGAGAGGAGACTGGAAGAGAAAGGATTGTGGCATGGTCATTCCTCTGGGGGGTGATTTCTCACTTTCTGTCTCTCTCTCTGTCTTTCTGGCAAGTGCATGCACCCTATAGCAAAAACCGCTCCAAAAAAAAATTACATTTAACTGTTCAATTA
Source organism: Tupaia belangeri chinensis (assembly GCF_000334495.1). Taxonomy (NCBI): domain Eukaryota; kingdom Metazoa; phylum Chordata; class Mammalia; order Scandentia; family Tupaiidae; genus Tupaia; species Tupaia belangeri. The sequence goes on from NW_006203687.1 coordinate 1,309,285, forward strand.
TTTGCTTAGTATCTGATTGTCTCATTGGAATACAGCTCCGTAAGTGTATAAAATATATTTCATTTACTGTCGTGTCCTCCATATATGGCATATCAGAAGATGGGAAGGGGGTAAAGGAGGTGGGAGGGAAGGAGAACAAGCAGGTAAGTTAAGTACCATTGTCTATTTCTAAAGCTTCAAAGCCTATTAGTCCCCTTAGCTGTATGATTTGATGTTTCTTTGGAGACTGCACTAATATTTCCAAACAAAATTGCTTTTAAAATTTAACACCAAGAGCAATTTCCATTTCAAAATCATGCCAGTTATTGAAATTGTCTTCAATGGTGTTACAAATGGTCTGGAAGCTTCACCAAATGTGCTAGGCATTTAGTAATGGGTGTCTGTGACTGTCTCCTAAAAATTGCTTATCTAGTTATCTCTAAACAACAAAGAAAAAAGCCTGGAGAAGCAATCATCATACTGTGTGTAAAATAAGTGCAGCAAATAGCTCTATAAAATAATATTTTCAAAAGAGACTTTTTGTTTTGTTTTGTTTAATGTCCCAGAACCTTCCAATTGAGAATTAAGAAAAAAGTGTTATAGTGAATAACGTTGGTTAAAATTATTTCAGGACAAAATCACACACAGACACATATACACACATACCATACACACACAGAAAGGAGGATTGGGGGAGATTTAGAATTTACATTCTAAATAATAAAGCATGCATAGAAATAAAAATCTGATTCTGGTCTAGGATAATGCAAGATCCACCCCAAACAGTCTTCAAATAGAAAGCAGGTCACTGTTTAGAGTATCCAAAGCAGTTATTCTAAAGCATATATTAGTATTAGACAGACTTCTCCACTCTTATCTGTCAGTATTTATTTATTTGAAAATGAGATTTGTTATGGAATCTCATCATGCCATTTTCTTTCCTGCTCCAGCCTCCCAGCCAGCTAGACTACAGGTGTATGCCACCACATCTGGGTTGTTTAGGTTGGGCCAGGAACAAAACCTGGGCCTTCCATGTGGCTCCAGACTAAGACATTCAGTCTATTATCATTGTCATACCTTTTTTCTGCAATCATATTTCTAAATGGCTGTCCATTCTTCATTCATCTGAAGGCTCCCTTGTCAAGTGAAAGTTTGACCAATTTCTTACACTTTTCTCTTGTTAATTTGTCTGTCAGTTTCATTTCAGTCCTAGCCAATTACTCTAGGAGAATTGACAAAACTTTCTTCCTCAGCATCACCAGTGTGATGGTATTAGGAGTGAGAGCTATTGGGCGGTGATTAGGTCCTCAGAATGAGGCACTAACAAAGGGGATTTGTACCTTTGTAAAAGAGCCTGCATATAGGTCCTTTGTCTCTTCTGCAATGTGAGGACACAGCTAGAAATCGCCTATAAATGGGGCCTCACCAGATATGGAATCTACCTTGATCTTGAACTTCACAGTCTTCAAAACTGTGGGAAAAAAGTTTCCATTGTTTATAAGCTACCTGGTTTATGATATTTGTTATAGCAACTCAAACAGACTAAGACACTCTGATAATACTCTTTTGGAGAGAATTATTATTTGTCTATTCTTTCATCAAATTGTGATTTCATCAAGAGCAGGGGCTGTATTTTATTTATCAATGAATTCCCAGAGCCCAACTCCCTGTTCATACTTATTCTCATCATCCCCTTCCTTCCCAAATATCCTGATCAGCTTCTGATAAAAATGACACAATTTGTACAAAGAGCTATATACTTGGGGAATACATAGCATCTTTAATCTTCTTCATTGTGCTTAACAGTTCTTTATATTTGCTAATTCATTAGAAAGAGTTTGGACATAACTATTTCACTTACATCTTCCTGAAGGTATAAATTTCAGCCATTCAAGTAACATATAAGTTTGATCCATAAGAGATCAGTTTGTTTACAACATGAGGTCTATTATGTTGGTAATTTTACCTGTCTTCTATACTGTATTTATTTTTATAATGTAGATGAAGAGAATGAATGAGTCTTTGAAAATTATTTTTAAGATCGTTCACTTGAGAGTTTCATAGATCTTTAATATCTATATTTTTTAGAGTAATAATTTTATGAACATTTGGAATGTTTAAATGAGGATACTTTTGAAAATGTCCAAATATTTTATTTTTCTATTTTTTCTTTTTTTTGGTAGAGGTTTTCACTATAGGGTGCATGCACTCGCCAGACAGACAGAGACAGAGAGACAGAAAGCAAGAATTCACCCCCCAGGGGGGATGGCCATGCTGCAATCCATTCTCCTCCATTCTCCTCTCAGGATCTTGGGCACACACACACACGCGCCTAGCATGAGTTTTAAGCTACCAGGTCTGGGACGTGAACCACGGTCAACTACGTGGGAGTCCAACGACATAGCCATTACGCTAACTGCTGGTCTCTTATTTTCCTATTTTAAAATTGATGAGTTTGCCTATATCTAAGTATTTTTTCAAGAATGTATAATATTTAATATGAACTTATTTTTAATTATATCTTAAACTTGGAATTTAGATAAATGAAATAACCCCTAAGTAAAGTTGAAGTCAAACTTCATAATATCAACTTTGATTTTTTTAGAAAAGAGAAGCTGAGGCAAAGACTTAAAGCATTAGCCTCCGACCTTTTTGACATCAGGGACTGGTTTTGTGGAAGACAATCTTTCTATGGACTAGGGGATGGTGGTGATTGTTTTGAGATGATCTAAGCACATTGCAATTAGTATTCACTTTATTTCTATTGTTCTTACATTGTAATATACAATGAACTAATTATACAACTCACCATAATAGAGAATCAGTGAGAGCTCTAAGCTTCTTTTCCTGCAACTATGTGATCCTCTGCAGAGGCTCTTATGAGGATCTGGTGCTGCTGCTGATCTGAGAGGTGGTGGAACTCAGGCAGTAACATAAGTGATGGGAAGTGACTTTAAATACATATGAAGCTTCTCTGAATGGTCTGCCTGTCGCCTCCCTGTGTAGCCTGGTTCCTAATGTTCTATGCACTTACACTGTCCAGTCCCTGGAGACTGGGGACCCCTGATTTAAAGAGCTGATGCTTTACTTGGGGGGTGTAACCTCAAGGCAGAAGAAGAGTAAGGAAATATGTAAGTAAAATAAAAAAAGGTGTGAAGAGATGCTTTATCAAACCAGTTGCATTACAATGAGCTGTGAAAAGACACAGGGCACCACAAGTGTCTCTTCTCAGCATAAAGGACTGACAGTGAAGCTTACATGGAAAATCCATGTGCACAGAGCAGCCCATGGTGGTGATGGGGTGACTCCCTCTTTCCTGTTGCCCATTGCTCCAAGTTCACTCTTTAGGTTGTTAACTCTACTGCAGTTTTGGGTTTCATCATTAAGTTCTGCCTGTGGCCACTAAAGATGTCAAATCCCGTCATAAAGGTGATGTTTTAGTGCATTTTATGGGGCTATAACATAATACCATAGACTGGGTAATTTATTAAGAAAGGGAATTCATTTGGCTCACAGCTCTGGAGGCTCAGAAGTCCAAGGGTATGGTACCAGTATCTGCTTAGAATCTGGTGAGGGCCTTCTTACTGTTTTATTCTATTCCAAAAGGCAAGAGTGTGAAAGGGAGAGAATAATGAACTTATTCTTTTATGAGGAGCCCCAAGGTAATTAACTCACAATACTAACATTAATCCACTAAAGAGGACAAAGTCCTCATGACCTAATCACTCTTTTTTTTTTTTTTGAGAGGTTTTTGCTATAGGGTATGTGTGCTCACCAGGAAGACAGAGACAGAGAGATAGAAAGTGAGAAATCACTTTCCAGGGGGGATGGCCACGCCACAATCCCTTCTCCTCCATCTTCCTCTCAGAATCTTGGGCATACACGCACACCCACCCGTTGTGAGTTTAAGCCACTGGGTCTGGGGCTTGAACTGCAGTTGACTACATGGGAGTTCAGCGACATAGCCATTATGCTAACTGCTGGTCCCATGACCTAATCACTCTTAAAGGTCCTACCTGTCAGCACTATTAAAATGGAAGTTAAATTTCCACGTGAGTTTTGGAGGAGATATTCATAACATAGCAGTGCTGGTCTCTCTATTTCTCTGTTTTGTAGAAGTTCAGGATCTCCAGTGGCCCAAGCTATGTTGCTTGATTTCTGGAAGTAGAGGTAGGAGCCATACATTGCAACCATGTGGTTGGTAGGGTAAAAGCAAGGGCTAAGAGAAAGAGCTCAGAGCAAGTGACTTGTCAGCTACAAGCAAGATGTAGGAGGCAAGAAAATTACATATAGTCCAAAGATGTGCTTAGAGTTAGTGTCTAATACAGGTGCTGACTCAAAACTTCCCACCTCCAGCGTTATGTGACAAGTTTCTAAGAAAGGAAAGGAGCAGGTTGCTTCTGCCCAGAAATTGCATCAATCATGACCAAGCTGCCATGAATAAGTCATCACAGATGTTTTGAACTGGGGAAAAAAATTGAAAGCCAAAATATCTCAAAATCCTCTATTCACACTGTATGTCATGGTTGTAGCAGTCTGGGTTCTTATTTGCTAGAGGATGACTCCATTGAATTCCACTGAATACTTTTTTTTTTTAACTTGCTAGAGGGTGTACGGGTATGCAGGAGAGAGACAGAAAGAGGGAAAGCAATAAAGCACCCTCCATGGGGGACGGTCATGCTGTAATCTTTTCTTCTTTACTTCTCCTCTTAGAATTTTGGGCATGCATGCACACATGCCTGGTGTGTTTTTCTAGTGGAAACTGGAAAAATAGTGCCCTACAGTTTTCTAGTAATGAGTTACCATAGAGGAACATTCTTCTCAGGACTTCTGACTGTCTTCTTTTGCTGAACTAGAAGCATTATTTACAGAGAATTGTATGTCATGACTCTGATTAAGTTTCAGATTTGTTCTTTTTCTTTGGTTGGGAAATAGGTCTACAGGATATTGTATCTTCACTGGATATTTTAGGACTCAGTCATATCGTACAATTTTTCACACAGCCACACAATGTCAGTTGGTTTATTATGTGCCTTCAGAAATGAATGATCACACATTTTGCTAGAAAAGCTGCACTAGGTCTGTGGCCTCTTCTTACTCCAGCCCTGACTAAACCCTATCAGGAACTGGTTTTCCAAACAACACCCTTATTCTGAAGTCAGCTGTAGACCACCTGAATAGTTTTCAAGAATTTTTGTACATGCCCAGAAATAATCCCCTCTTAATTCTATTTGTTGAATCCCAAAGCATTATATAAACAAGTGCTAACAGTATTATCTTTGAGTTGTTCTCTCTGAGTTGTGCTGCTTCTGTTCCTTGAAGGGTATAGTATTGGGACCAGCAGTTAGCATAATGGCTGTGTCGCTGGACTCCCACATAGTCGACCGCAGTTTGCGTCCTGGATAGGGAGGCTTAAAACTCACGCCGGACACGTGTGCATGCGTGCCCAAGATCCTGAGAGGAGAACGGAGGAGAGGGGATTGCGGTGTGGCCATCCCCCGCTGTGGGGTGATTTTTCACTTTTTGTGTCTCTCTGTCTGTCTGGCAAGCGCACATGCCCTATAGCAAAAACTTCTCAAAAAAAAAAAAAAAAAAAGAAAGAAAGAAAGAAAGGAAGAAAGGTATAGTATTAATACCTGAGTCTATACAATTGGGCTGAGACGCCTCTGTTTTGTTGGGTAGCTAATGTCCATCAGTTGGCTGCTCCTTCTCCTCTGTCACCCTTCATTGCTTGCTTTTGTATATCTCCTATATGGAATGCCAGAAGATCACTTGTGATCCAGAATAGTTCCCTGGGGTTGGTGGTGACAGCCTGTGGCATTCCAGACTATAGGCATCTCAAACTGCTTGCAACTTGCCAATAAATAAGAGTTTCTTTTTATTTCTTTGTTTTGTACAAACTGTATCACTAGTAGCTGATGTTGTATGGCTTGAATTCTGAGACATATGTCTTACCATTTTTTGAAGTCAATGCAGAGTAATTTTTTTCCAATACCTTGCTGACAAAAAAGAAGACTTGATACAGTAGCTTTCTTCCCCTTCTTCCTGAAAGGATAGACTAACATTACAAATTGTTGTCCAGCTTGACAGAAATCAATGAAATCTACCACTAGAAATTCACATTTCACCCAACAATGTGAAAAGGCAAATAAATAAAAGTCTATTCAATTCCACAAGTGCTTTGCAAACTCTGTCTTGAAAGAAGAATAAAAATAGGATGGCTTTTCTGATTTAAAATTCATTAGGATATTTTAATACAGGTTAGTTCATGGTTTTATTATGGAGATATCTGTCCCCTCTATAATAAATAGCTGAAAATTGTGTTGGGCATTCAACCTTTGTAGAAGACTAAGTAGCTTGGCTTTATTGGCATTTCATCTTATATTAGTCCATTTATTGCACATGCTTTGATAAGGATTGTTGGATATATGGGACTTGCTGTTGACCCTAAAGGGAGGGCCAACAGTGGAAGTGAGAAAATGTGAATGATAGAAAGATGATTTGTGCCATTAAACTTGAAATCCATTCTAAAGCTTGTCTAGATTCTTGGTTGTTAGCAATCCCTCTGTAGTCAACTCTTTGCTCAGTTCTGTGAAATGGACTAATATTTTCACATGTGATAGTGATTGTTCTGCTATACATTCAATTTTACTAGCATTTTTCTATCTATGGTGAAATTATGGTTTGTGGGGGATTATGTAGGGTCTTCTTTCAGCATACACTATTCAAAGCACTGTTTGGCATTCATCCAGTCCAACCTTATTATCCTTTACATTTCTTCCATTCTTGAATATATTGTCAGCTCACTGTCTATTGTCTGTTTTTATTATATTTTGGGCTTGAATATGTGGTGGAATTCCTTCTGTCCATGTCTAATACAGAAACCATTCTTGAGTGTTGCTTTTCTTTCTAACAGTCTTTACTACTAGAAATCACATTGAAATTCATACAGGGCAAAAATAACTAATCAAATCACAGCTGAATGTTTCCCAGGGGTAAAGCAGCTGTAGCATCAACTTAGAGCTGTGGTTCATGAGCTGGACACCTGAAGCCCTGGAGCTGGTGAGCTTGTGTCTTCTGCTCATACTGTGAAACCTGGGTCCTGGGCAGGAGTCAGAATTCGTGGGTCGTTTCAGCACTAGCATGACATTACAGACTGAAGAGAATTTGGAGGACAAGTTATCAGTTGAACTGATCAAACTATTTCTGAGATGGTTGAATAAAACTAGGGCTCCATGAGCTATGGTAAAAATTATTTTTGAAGAAATAATTACTATGATTTTAAGACTGAAGTAAGTTAATAGTGGATGCCTTTGAGTTGCTGCGGTCATAGGTGTTCTTCATTTCTCTGCTGTTGATTTTCATGTTCTGTAATGGAAATGTATTGTTTCTATAATAAAAGAAGGAACATTAAAACCTAAAGTAAAATAATTAGGAAGTTAAATTAAAAATATTTTGTCCATTATGTCTGCTATATTTGGTAAAGTTGCTATCATTCTTTTAATTGAGCAAATGGGAGGGAAATTAAGTGTTCTCAATTACTAGTTGTTTTTTTTCCTAAACCTTTTGCTTACACTGCATATTAATTCTTGTAGGTTACAATTTTTAAAAATCAAGGTGTTTCTGATACAAATCTCATCAAGAAAAGAATTTAAAAAATGATTAGAAGTTTTAAAGAAACAAGGAAATGATCTAGAAATGACATGAAGCATTTTAAAACTTTCTTATAATGCACTAAAAAATTGCCAATGTATGAAAAAAAGTTGTTAGGAAATAAAAATTTTCCATAAAATCATCATTTTACACTGTTGTCTTGATAATTTAGTTTTTCCAACTTTTATGGGTATTTCCTGTTGCTTGAGAGAGTATGGAAAGATTCAGTTACGTCTTGATGGAAAATAACCATTAATCTCTGTTATAGAGATGAAATTATTTACTCTTACCCAATAGGCTCATTGTCATGTTTTATCTTATTTGACCTGGTCAGGAGTTAATTGAACATTATATTAAAAAGTCAATGCATGGCTTTAATTGTACTTAATCATGTATTAATGATTAATGGCCTTTTGTGTCTTAAGTTAAAAACTTCATAGCTTCTGTAGTCTTGTAGCTCACATAACAATATAATGAGATAAATAGAGGGGTGATAAGGTTAACATAGGTTAATTAATAAATGTTAGGCCTATTCTAGTTTGTTTTATTTAATCCAGAAATAACCTTAAAATAGTTGAATTTGTGTATACTACCTATTTTCATTTCAGATTTATTTTTTAGGAAATAAAACTTTGCAAATATAATTAAAGACTTCTTAGCACTCTAATCCTCAATCCTATTCCTTTGTTTTTAATTTTATTTTTTAAGAGAGATTTTTGCTGTGGTGCATTCACCAGAGAGAGAAAGACAGAGAGATATATAAAGCAGGAAATGACCCCCGCCCCCCAGGTGGGATGGTCAGACTGTAATCCCTTCTCCAGTCTCCTCTCGGGATTCTAGGTACACAGTGCAGGCACTCATGCCCAGCATGAATTTTAAACTGCTGGGTCCAGGACCATTACACCATCTGCTGGTCTCCCATTCTATTCTTAAAAAAAAAAAAAAAAAAAAAAAATTGCCAGAGGTTACATACTTGCCAGAAGGAGATTGGTGGTGGAAGTGATAAAGCACCCCCAGTGGTTATGCCACAATTTCTTTTCCTCCATTTCTCCCTCTTGGGATTTCTGGCATACAGGCACAGACTGTTTCTTAAGTTGCCAAGTCCAGGACTTGAACCTTGCAGTACATAATGTAAAATTCTAGCTGCCTCAACCACCATTCCTTGAGGTGGCCCCTCATTCTCCTTGCTAACTCCAGAGGAAAGAACTGCTTTAAAGTCACATTTGTCTTTTGGCAATGTGTATAATTATTTCATGTGCTTTTATGAAACTTGTGTTTCTCATACTGCATTGTATTTTTGAGATCTATCCATGTAAATGCACATGTGCTATGGAGTGAATGTGTCCCTCCAAAATTCATGTTGAAACTTAATCTTCAGCGCAATAATATTATATTTATATTATATTTATTTATATTAATATTATATTTCATGAGGCGGGATTACTACTTTTATGAAAGGGCTTGAGGGAGTCTGGCCTTCTATTCTCTCACTGTGTGAAGAGGCCATGAGAAGTTTTCATCTGTTTTTTTTTTTTTTTATAGGTTTTTTGCTATAGGGTGTGTGCGCTCGCCACATAGACAGAGACAGAGAGACAGGACAGAAAGCAAGAAATTACGCCCCCACCCCTCCAAGGGGGATGGCCACGCTGCAATCCCTTCTCCTCCATTCTCCTCTCTGGATCTTGGGCACATGCGCCTGGCATGAGTTTTTTTTTGTTTTGTTTGTTTGTTTGTTTGTTTTTGTGTTTTTTTTTTTTTTTTAGGGTTTTTCGCTAGCTATAGGGTGCATGCGCTCGCCAGACAGACAGAGAGAGACAGAGAGACAGAAAGCGAGAAATCACCTCCCAGGGGGGATGGTCATGCTGCAATCCCTTCTCCTCCATTCTCCTCTTGGGATCTTGGGCACACACGCACGCGCCCGGCGTGAGTTTTAAGCCACCAGGTCTGGGACGTGAACCGCGGTCGACTACGTGGGAGTCCAGCGACATAGCCATTACTCTAACTGCTGGTTCCCATGAGTTTTTTTTTAAGCCACCGGGTCCGGGACGCGAACTGCAGTCGACTACGTGGGAGTCCAGCGACATAGCCATTACGCTAACTGCTGGCCCCGAGAAGCTTCCATCTTGAAGCAGAGAGTTGTATTCCCAGACCATGACCTTACTGGGGCCTAGATCTTGGACTTCCCAGCTTCCAGAACTGTGAGCAACAAATTACAGTTATTTATCAATTACTTAATGTAAGGTCTTTGAAAAAGTATTGCATACACCTTATTTATATATTTAGTAATTTAATTATAAATATTAGACTTATTTTTACTGTTATATTTTTGTCTAATTTGACAATCTGTACATTTTAATTAGATTATTTAGATTATTTATAGTTGATGTGATTATTGGATTTATTTAAAAATTTTATACTGTGTCCAGTATAGCATACCAAGTAAATTTTGCCACCATAAATACAGTGGTTCAGTCAAGAATATTATCATACATATTATCAACAGATAATTTTCCATTTTTGTGTCCCTTAAATGCTTTACTTCTTTTTTCCCCCCTTGATTCTCTCCCTTTCTATAGAAGCCCATACAGATTAAGAGAACAAGAGTTGACTTCCTTCATTTTAAATGCTCTACAATCTCTGAGGTACTCTGTGATTTAATAAATGAGGTTGGAAGATTTACATTACTTTATTGATATATTTGTATTTTTTTCTAAGCTTTTCAGTTTTTTTTGCTTCCTTTAGTTTTCTTTCCTGCCATAAATTAGATGATTGATCAAATATTGTTTATTCCCATTCTTTCCTCTATGGAAAGTTAAGAGCCCTTGCATTAAAATTTTTCTTTAGAATAAATTTTATTTTCTAAACAGTTTCAGATTATCAGAAAAAATGGCAAAAGTAATGGAGTTGTCATACTCCCTACTTAGTTGTTTCTCCCATGAATACTATGTTAGTATGAAGCATTTATTATAGTTATTATACCAGCAGTGCTTCAAACCTATCTTTTCTTTGTTTTTAAAAAGTTTCTATCACAGCTGGATTCTGGATTCCCCATCCTTTTTTTTTTTTTTTTTTTTTTTTTTTTGAGAGAGAGAGAGATTTTTGCCTTAGGATGCATGCACTTACCAGAGAGAAAGAAACACAGAATGTGAAAAATCACCCTCTAGAAAAGATGGTCATGCCACAATCCCTTCTCCTCCATTTTCCTCTTGGGATTTTGGGCATGCACACACATGCTGCCAGAGTGAGGTTCAAGCTTCTGAGTCTAGGACTTGAATTGTGGTCAGTCATGTGAGAGTCCAGAGCCTTAGCCACTATGCCACCTACTGACCCCTCACTATCTGTTTTAATTAGCTATTGAATTTGCTTCCTGGTTATTCCTATTTCCTTCTATCTGCCTTCTCCAATTCATTCCATATTCTTGCCAGGTCATTTTATTTCTAAGATGGAAATCTCATCATACTATCTGCTTAATTCCTCAGATACATTAATACATTCCTTCAGGAATCCCAACAACTTCAGGATCCTATCAAAGCTTCATTTACAGTCTGGTCCTTGCACACCTATAATCCTAACATTTTCCACTTCCACCTATTGCTCTGCATCAACCCATCACACCTTGTGATAAACCAGACTTCTACCTTTTGAAAGTGCTACAATTTCCATAGCCCTGTCTCCTGAACTGCTGCAGGTGCCTCCGCCTAGGTAACACTTGCCCTCATTTTTTCCTTTGGAAAACTGACCTAAAGCTGATCAGACACCTACATCTGTGATTGCCTGGCATGATGCTCCATTCTCTCCTATATTCTCTGTGAGCATTTACCCTCAAGGATTACTTTTGTTTATGTCTTACCTCCCCCACTAGCCTGAGAACAGAACATTTCTGGACCTTTCCTATTGATCTTTGTATTTCATCCAATTAATGTTAAGGATTTAATACAAAACAAATACTATTAACAATTAGTGGGTACACATTGGTAAATATTTTATGAATAGCTTAGCAATTCCAATAGATATCAATCTTAATAAAGCATCACCCAGAGTCCAGTAATGATCTAAAATACCCCTTCATATTGTCCTTGTGTCCCCTGTGATTCCTTTCAGAGAATTTCTCCCTTCTATTACTTTCTCATCTTTCTACTTCCCACCTCTCTTGTCCCTTGGTTCCAAACCCACTAAGTGTTGTGTTTGTTTTTGAACTCCCTTGCCTGTCTTTCTTGTTTTCCCTTAATATCAGGTTCTGTGGTATCCATTTCCACTAGAATTTATCCTCTGTAGAGTAAGATGGAAACTAGTCTCCTCAGTTCCTATCCATAGGCAAGGGCATGAAGAAATCTGTACTGCCTCATCAAACCTTAGGTATATTGTGAGAGAGGATGAGCATAGGACATTTGGGGGGGAAATGGAGAGGTAAGACACTTGTGGGCCATAAAATAAGGTTAATTATCTGATGACGAGGTTAGGTATAGTGGTCTCAACTGGGCTGGGCTGAGGTGTATATCATACTGGGTAAAGTCTCTTCACAATCTAAATGATGTTAGTGATTTAATGTATAAATAACAATAAAAATTATTTTAAAAAGTGAGGAAAAAACCCCTAACTCTTCCTCTGCATATATTAGTCACCTCTTAGTGCATAAGTTGGAGGTGACTGCACTAAAATATATGTCTCGTCTCTCTCTCTCTCTCTCTCATCAAAGACTAACTTGAATTTTTCAAGCTTATAGGTCAGGACTCAAGAGATGGGAACTAAGCATCCCATGAAATGGTTGGGCATAAAGGAAAATCTACCCTGATTCCATTATTTTTGTACATAATTAAATCGAATGTACAGAAATTACTAAGGAAGATAATATTTTTATATTTATATTTATATTCTGTTTCTATGCAAAAATACATCATGACTTTTCTGACGGCCCAATATTTTCCCCATCGTGCTTTATATGCCTGAGTATCTAGTCACCATCATAAGTCACAGCTTTCTCCACCACCCATCATTGTAAGAGTCCTTTCCCTAACTCTCTGTACATCCCTTCATCTGGCCCTACCTTATGCCCTGCCATCCTCGACTTCCTCAAACCTTCTACTGTATTCTCCTGCAGAGCCTCTTTCCTGAAGTGCTTCTTCATCTTTTTCTTCTCACTGAGAGCTGACTCTCCTCCAGTGGCACCTTCTTAAGTGAAGGGTGTGTTTTTGGAGTACCGTGGACAACTCAGGACCTGCTATCCTCCTACTCTTCACTGCTGCTTTCTATTTGTCTTTTTCTCCTTTGAAAACCTCACTTTCTTCAAAGCATAGTAGATACAACTTATTCATTCATTGACTTTTTTCTTCTTTTTTTTCTATTGGCCTCATTTATTGATGACTTCAATACCTGGCTTACTATCTTCTCTTCCAAACCAGTCCTTCATCTTTTCTCAGGACTTCAACAACCTTAGGGATGTGTCATCAAAGTTTTCTCATTTCCACATGGATTCACCTCTCTCTAACTACCAAAAATTGTGCTTGCCCTGGACATTCCCCTGACAGCTTAGTATCATTCAGGGAAATCTCATGACTGCACATTTCAATTTCAACTTTACATTAGTTGTCTCATATCTTCTCTCTTCTCACAATCTCAAAACTCCTTCACCCACATTAGCCCATTAGCCTCATTCTTCAAAAAAAAAAAAAAAAAAAAAAAAAAAAAAACCCAGGGTTTTAGGGAAGAAAAAAAAAACC
>NW_006203687.1:1322856-1327755 GCF_000334495.1 Tupaia belangeri chinensis
TTTTTTAAAAAAAAAAAAAAAAAAAAAAAAAAAAAAAACCCATGGATTTAGTGAGATGCAAACAGAGCTAACATTTCTCCCAGAATGCCAGTTCACATTACTTTTGAGAGACCGAGCTATTCTTTATTTAGTATTGTGCTGAATGAGTGTCCTGTGGATATTTTAGCTTGCACTGGACATCAGAATTGACATGTGCCCTGGATCATGCCTGTTCTTAATTTCTCAAGAATTTTGCTTTCCTCCCACATCAGCCTTCTCTAATGCATCCTATTCCTTTGCCAGATCAGTTACTTTTCTTTGATTTCTTCCTTACACTTTTAACAAAAATCTCTCTCTCTCTCTCTCTCTCTCTTTTTTTTTGGGGGGGGGCATGTGTGCTTGCCAGAGAGACAGAAAGTGAGAATTCACCCCCATCCCAATAGTGGATGACCACACAGCAATCCTATCTCCTCCATTTTCCTTTTGGAACTCTGGGCATGTATGCACATGTACTCAGTGTGAATTTCAAGCCACCAGGTCTGGGACTCAAACCATAGGCGATCATGTGGGAGTCCAATGCCTCAACCACTCTGCCACCTGCTGGCCCTGATTTCTTCCTATCAACTGGCTCATGCCTGTCTTTATTAAAATATATTCTGATTCCACATTTTCTTTTACTTCCTCATTCCTCTTTCCTTCACAATGAAGAGTTATTTTTTTCTATCTCTTTGCATCTCTTTCTGATTCTTCTACCTACTCCAATCAGGTTTTCAACCCGACCACTTCACTGACATCAATATTATTATATGCCCTTCATCTTTTAAAATCCAAGGTCAGTTCTCTGCCTGTGTACTACACAATTCCTTATCAGAACTTGACACCTTTAACTACTCCTTCTTTCTAGAAATTCTTATCAATACCATGAGAACAAAATACTAGAAGTACATCCTAGATTTTCCTTTTCTCTTTTTATTGAATAGCTAATCTTTTAAGAAGTTTGGTCAGCTCCAAAACTGTATATTCTATACTGCCCTATCATAACCTATCAATAGTATCTTTGTTCCACCCCTGTGCAGCCGTACACCGGAACGGCTGGCCCCCCCTCCGGGGGCCCCACGGCCGGGGGCTTACGCCCCTGCACAGCCGCGCGCCGGAATGGCCGGCCCCGTTGCCGGGGGCTTATGCCCCTGTGCAGCCGCGCTGGAACCGGTTGGCCCCCCTCCCCTCCGGGGGCCTGGCCTTCCTGGCCTCTCCAGCGCTGGATGGCCCGGAGGCCGAAAACAAGGTTGAAGAACTTGCAACTTGAGAAGATGATAGTTACCAGCCCTGCATTACCTCAGGGGAAAACAAGAACTACTCTGCAATTATTAAGGAAGCCAGATACCCAAGGACAACTCACACTGCAGATGCCCACAACACCATTCCTGGTAACTACAAGATGACTGCTGTGCCGCATCAGCTGATAATCATCCCTGCGTAGCAGAACTGCTTTCCTGAAACTGCATTCCCTGGAGACTCACCTACACTTGTGGATCTGCAGGAGACCCTTCCTTAATCCAACCCTGAATAGAATCTATGCTCCCTATGGTCAAAAACTTTATGAGCTGATAATTGGAACTCGTGGCCTCTCTCCCTTTACTTGTATGTATCACTTTTTCAATAACTCTTCTGGAAGACAACTGTATATAGCAGAGATATTGTAATGGGAGAGTGGGAAAGGGCAGAGGGACAAACATAGGGAAAAAAAAGAGGAAGAGAAAAAAAAACATATATATACATAAGCAAGAAAGTAGAAATGGAATATTATTGATGACAACATGCTTGATTAAGTCACTATGCAGTCTATTCTAGATGGGAAATTACATTTAATACGTTGTGATAATGCTCAGGGAATGAATGTTAGGTAATAAAAAAATAAATAAATAAATAAAATAAACAGTAAAACTATTCATACCATTTAAAAAAAAAAAGATATTTGATGGCTGCAGTGAGCGGTATGGGCCCAGCTGGGTTCTACTTTATAGTATGCTCTTTTTACTCACTGGGGTTTAGGCCTAAAGTCAGACTTGAGTTCATGTATAGGCATGTGTCAGCTGTGATAACTATTGGAGAGACTTAGACTAATTAAGTTCACTGACAGATCATTTGGGGAGGGGGGAGGCACAGAGGGCAATCGTGGATGCCAGGGACAATGTGGGAGGAGGATGGGTCATAACAGAGGGAGGGGGATGGGGAATCTAGGATGGCAAAACAAAAGGCAAGGTATGCAGGACACAAGAATTGGGAAATTATTTGCTGAGAACATATATGTTGACGTGCTTGATTGAGCCAAAGCACAGCGTATTTTGGATGGAAAATTCATTTGTGTGTTGTGATGGGAAAAAAAATTATAATAAAAATAAACTATAAAAAAAAGAGAGAAGAGGATAGAGAAAGATAGCAAGATATGTAATCCAATGTAATATAAAGAAGATTATGATGATAATAAAAATAAAAATAAAAAAAGCTTATCCATCATACTCCAGCCCTTCTCTGGTGTAATTCCTATTCATTTCATAGAAGTATAATAGATACTTTCCTTATGGCTTCTCTTAGTGACTCTTAAATTCTATTTTCTACACAGCCATCAGAATTATTATTATTATTTTTTTTTTGGAGAAGTTTGTGCTATAGGGCACATGTGCTCATCAGAAAAACAGAGACAGAGAGACAGAAAGTGAGAAATCACCCCCAAAGGGGGATGGCCATGCTGTAATACCTTCTCCTTCATTCTCCTCTCAGGATCTTGAGCACACATGCACATGCGCCCGGCATGAGTTTTAAGTCTCTGGGTCCGAGACTCAAACTGCAGTCTACTACATGGGATTCCAGTGACATAGCCATTACGTCAACGGCTGGTCCTGAGAATTATCTTTTATAATGAAGATTAGATCACATTTTATTCCTACTTTACTCCCCCAACCCAGATTTCTGCCTGAGCTCTTTACCTAAGGCCAGGGGTAGTGTTGATACAAACACTAAATAATTTTGAAAAACCTAGAGACAAAACAGAACTCCTACCTCTATTTCCAAGGAGAGCCTGGGCAGTTAACAAGATCTCTCAAATCTTGGGAATCCCTTGGTGCTAGAAAATAGCCTAGAAATGGTTGTGTGGTATTAGCACAAAAGGACCTTAGATGTTTGAATCCGATTCTCAGAGGTGTGGATGCTGCCCAACCCTTTCTTTGCACCAGTGAGAAGCCCACAAGGGGCTGGGAGGCAGCACAAATGAGAGTTCTCACAGGCAGGAGGAACAGCAGTGACGGACACAGTCAATGATCAGAAGGATGAAGTTTTAGTGCACATTAATGTGAATGAATGATGAAGTCCAAGGGCTTACCCCAAGTGCACACACTCATTCTGGCATAGTGGAAGAGCGCGAAGAACACAGAGGCAACTCCAGAGACTCTGGGAAGTGGGCAAGACCTGAATTGGCTGCAATTTAGTTTCTGCCGTTTGGTACAGTGGGGATTTAAAACAGAAATTAAATGCAGTGGTAGAATTAAAAAGTTACATCCCATGGGCACATGGATTTGTGGGTTGATGTCTAGACCTGATATTTTATAAAATTGAATGATAATACATAGGGGCACAGGCTGAGTGAAAAGGACTCAGGCTTGATCTCTTGGTATCTTTATGTCTCATTTTCCACGTCTCTGAAAGAAATAAATTGGGTTAAATAAATGGTGTCTTCTTCTAATTTACCTAATCAGTTATCATCAATAATTTATCGTATCTGAGTTATCGCACACTTGACAAGCAGGGTATGTGCATCTAGATTTTTCCCATTATCTTTTTAATGGAAAGAGACTCTTCACTAATTATAAAGATTTGTTACTTTCTTATTCTTGTTTAAGGGATGCTTAATATTAATTTTATATGTAATATATAATTATTGATACCATGACTCATTTTATGTGTGACCTCTTTAATCATCATGGAAAGTAAAAAAAAATATATATCAAATGAGTTTGGAGTGGTTTAGCAGCAGGTAGTAAATATTCCAGCATAAACAATAGAAATGACACCTGTATCTAAATAAACATTTGAAAACACATTTTGATCCACTTCTATGTTTTAAGTTAGCTATCAACATAAGTTGTCTAACTGGAAAATGTTGATGTTAACTAGGCTAATATTTCAAAGATTGAACAGAAATATGTGAACAAATCCCCCAAACTAAAATATGCAATCAAATATTACTTTTTAACAAGTGGCAATATCGGTGTATCCTGCTGAGCATAAATGATACTTTGGATCATTTAGCTTCATTTTTCAGCATACCTAGGGAAATTATCTTTACAGCAAAATGCATAGATTAAGATGCTTTTGCATAAAAATGGAGAGACAGCATACGAATGAAATCTAACAGGTATTACCTCCAGCCTTTTCCTGGTACCTTGCTTTCAAAGAAGCATCATAGTATCAATAATGCAGAACTCAGTGGAAATATAGATGGTGTTTTAGAATTTAATCAAGTCTCATCACTGCCAATGTAGTTTCTCAAAACATATCTACTCTATTTTTTCCTTCCCTTACATATCTGGAAAAACCATTTCAAATGTCAACTAAGACATATAAAGACATAGAAGAGTCCTGAATCTTGAATCCTAGTTCTGGTTCTATTATTAGCTAGACGAGGTAGTCATTTACTTCTCTGGGCCTTGGTTTCTCCAATATAAGATGAAAGTATCAGATAGGAGGTCTTTACAATTCTAGTAATTCTTGAAATGACATGAATGGAATCCTGAACTCATTTAAAATATCACGAATATTTGTCCATAGACTTCGATGTTCACAGACTATGCAGACAAATCTTGTCTTCAGTTTCAGGATATCTTTGTGGCCCACCATGGAATTCCTGGTGTCAGTACAGTCCTG
>NW_006203687.1:1328040-1353683 GCF_000334495.1 Tupaia belangeri chinensis
CTGGTGTCAGTACAGTCCTGTAGGAAGAAGACAGTTTAGAGTCATCAGGCCTGGGTTTGGATCCTGGTTTTAGTCTTTTATCCATGTAACAGAAGACTTGTGGGAACTATTGAGAAAGGCATCGAGAAACAAGGGGATTTCAATCAATAGATGGAAAGGAGGATTTTTAAAGAAAATATACTGGAATCGGTTTCTCAGATCCCTAAGCACATTGCCTGTAAGTAGGGTATAAGGAAGTTCAAAAAGGATGGAAATAGATGATTTGAGATAAGGATGTCTTTTAAGAAGTATTTTTTTCTATGAGCAAGAGAGACAGAAATAGAAGGTGAGGGAGAGAAATAAGAGAGAGAGTGAGAGGCATCCCCAACAGCTCTTGGCTCTATGATCTACACCAGCCCCAGGGCCTGCAGATTACAGCACACACATGCCCAGTGCACCGAGAGGTCTTTGGATACAAACCTGGAACTTTCTTCTGTGTGCCAAATTCAGAGTGTTGTGTTTTGTCACTGCATTCCATGCAGCTTTGAGAATATCTTAAAGAGATCCTGGAGTTCTGACTGATTCCTATCCCCAAGTTATTCATGAGGTCACTGGGGCTTTAACAAGACCCCTTGAGTAGCGTAACATTCTTTTTTTTGAGGCTGAGGAATAGCAGTCTTGAAAGTCCCTTGTCCCTCAGGGTATGGCTGGCAAAGATTCTGATGGCTGTGATAATGGAAAGGGACTGGTTTGGGTTTTTTATGAGTCTTTTCTGCTATAAAATATGAAAGAATGGGGACCGGCAGTTAGTGTAATGACTATGTCGCTGGACTCCCGTGTTTCGACCACGGTTTGAGTCCTGGACCTGGTGGCTTAAACTCATGCCGGGTGCAGGTGCATGTGTGCCCCAGCTCCTGAGAGGAGAATGGAGAAGGGATTGTGGTGTTGCCATCCCCCTTGGGGGGAGTGATTTCTTGCTTTCTGTCTCTCTTTGTTTTTCTGGCATGTGCATGCGCCCTTTAGCAAACCCCCCCCCCAAAAAAAAAAGAAAGAAAGAAGGGAGCTGGAATCATTTTACATTTTTCTGGAAAGTATTCCCTGAGGGTAATGGGACTCCAGTGGAGAAAGGGCTTCTGTGGAATGGACCACCAGAAATCCAGGGCAGAGGGCCAAGTGGCACCCAGTGGAGAACTGTGCATCCTCTGGGTCTTGGGAACTGTGGTCAGAGAGTTCACGAAGGTGCCCACTAGAGATAGAGCAGTTTTTCTCTTCTGCCAGGTCCGAGGTTGGCAGTTGGCATAGATGGTCAATTCTTTCTTTCTGTCTCTCTTTGTTTTTCTGGCATGTGCATGCGCCCTTTAGCAAACCCCCCCCCCAAAAAAAAAAGAAAGAAAGAAGGGAGCTGGAATCATTTTACATTTTTCTGGAAAGTATTCCCTGAGGGTAATGGGACTCCAGTGGAGAAAGGGCTTCTGTGGAATGGACCACCAGAAATCCAGGGCAGAGGGCCAAGTGGCACCCAGTGGAGAACTGTGCATCCTCTGGGTCTTGGGAACTGTGGTCAGAGAGTTCACGAAGGTGCCCACTAGAGATAGAGCAGTTTTTCTCTTCTGCCAGGTCCGAGGTTGGCAGTTGGCATAGATGGTCAATATAGGACCAACAGAAAGGAAGTCTTTGTGCTCTTCTCCCTTCTCCTTCCTGATCAAGAGAAAATGTATAGCCAGCCATAATGTGAGCAGACAGGCCAGAGATAAGGTAGAAAACAGGCTGAAGTTTCCTCTGTGCTTTTTGCTTGGGTATACATGAGATGTGATTTCCAAATTGTGCCTGTGAACTGGCTATAAGGCTTTAATTTCCTCATAGTGATTTTAAAAGTGTTGAGTCTGCCTAATTTTTCATCCAACTGAACATATTTTAAAAGAACAGAGGGAGACAAAAATAAAATTGCTTCTGAACGCATAGCAGGTGAGATTGCTCCATGCCCCTGTTGCCCTTAGAGGATGCCATCTAGGGCAATTTAGTTGACTGCATGATCTCATTTCCTTATCTCTAAATTAGTAATAATAATCCTGTCTTTGGGCAGAATCAGAGTGATAATGAAGGTAAAGTCTTTCATTCTTGGTAGGGATTTGATCAATGTGATCTTTTTTCTAATCTTCTTACTTTTAAATTATTTCATAAAATAATAGTTGTGAGTTGATTACAACCTTCTAGAAACAGGAAAAAATTTAGAGTAAAAAGCAGGTTAAAAATCCTCAATTCTTTTCTGATGAAATGGTTTCTTTCTTACCTTCACAGCAGCTGCTTGGTCTTCGACAATGGCAGGCAGGTCTGTGCCACTTTCGCTTTTGTTCTGACAGCTGGAATAGGAGCTGCAGGATTTCTGTCTCCTTGAGGGTGGGACAGAGCTCATCTCCTGTGAAAACACCTGACAAAACAATGCCTATTTTTAATATCCATGGAAGCTGCAAGTTTTCTCTGAGGATTCTTAGGAGCAAGAGAGAAAGCATTCTGCTGTGGTAGGGTCTTAAAAATTGTCATCTCCCCTTTCAGTGGCTATTGGGTTGACAGACTTATAATAAAAGCCATAAATAGGTGCCGAAGAGACTTAAGGTTGCCTACTATTCTCGTCTACCTCCTCACGTGGAACAGAGCCACAGATTTAAATGGAATAAAACTGTTCATCCTGAAGCATAGCTTCTGTTGTCTTTCATCACTTGTTACCCAAGGTGCCCTTTCTGTGAACAAGGGTTTTGTAGTTCTTGCTGAGATTGCCTATGTGTTTGATGCAGTAGACCAGTAGTCTCTACAACAGAATTTTCAGAGACTGTGAAATTGTTTTTCATTTTGCAGGGTAAAGGAAGACTTTACTGAGCCCTCAGTGGGAATGAATGAAATTCATCCCAAGATGATTTTTAGGGAATATAGCTGATATTTCTGTTGTCATGCTGTGCTGGACAGAGTCCTGTCATCATTGATCAAAATAAAGAAGACACATAAGCCCATCTATACCATAATCTGGAATAACATAGACCTGGGTAGGGGCTTCCATTTTGAGTGGCAGAAAATAACCTGCTTTATAGTTTTCAACAGAGACTAATTTTTGCAGTACAGAGACTAATTTCTATAGACTTATTTCCATAGCACTAATTTCTATAGCACCCAGACACTCAGATAGCAAGAATAGGTCATGTTCTGTGTTTGAACTATTTCTGGATGGTTTTGGTTCAATATTAAAAACTTAATTTCATCAGCAATTCAGTAGAATTAATTTTTTTGAAAAAATGTATTTTTTAAGAGATTTTTACTACAGAGTGCATGTGCTCACCAGACAGAGAGGGACATAGAGACAAAAATTGAGAAATTATCCTCCAGGGAAGACGGCTACGCCATAGTCCCTTCTCCTCCATTCTCCTCTTGAGATTTTGGGCACGTACATACACACATGCACCTGGCATGGACTTCAAGCCTCTGGGTCTGGGACTCAGACCATGGTCGGCACATGGGAGTCCAGTGACAATTATGCCATCTGCTGGTCCTGAAAAAACACATTTTTGAGTGATATCAAACTAGTAAGCATATCTGTCAGTCTTTTTTTTTAATTAGAAAAGTTCGTTGATATAGTATGAATAAAATATTAACAAGTTAAGAAATATTGGAAGAGATTCAATAAAAAACAGCTATGCCTATCCTGCCCTCTCTCATTCTGAATTCTGCTCCAAAGACCAAACTACTAAATCGAAGTATGATACTTTCCCTGGTATTTAGTTATTTGTATAGAAATTGCATGTATTTATCTATTTTAGACTTTATCTGCTGTCTTCCTATCATAGAAGGTAAAACTCTGGACAGCACTTTTATTGAGAATTTGCTTCTTTCTTTCTTTCTTTTCAATTTTAATTTTTTAAATGGTTTTTGCCGTAAGGCATGTACTTGTGCCAGAGAGAGGCAGAGAGAGACAATGAGAGAGAAAATCAGAAATTACCCCCTGGTTGGAGGGGGTGGAAGGCTACAATCCCTTCTCCTTCATTCTCCTCCTGGGATTTAGGGCAAGTACGTACACCTGTCCAATGTGAATTTGTATATTTCAATACATTTTTCTGTATAAGCTTACTACAAATTTAGGAGTTGCCTGGGTATAGAATTCTGGGCTGGCAATCATTTTAATTTAGAATCTTTACATATACTGTTCCATTAATTTTCTCCCTTCCATTTCGATTCTTATTTTTTTGATTGTCAACGTTGTTCCTATCTTTCCAGTCCTTAGAAACTTATAGGTTCTTTTCTTTATGGTTGGTTTTGAGGACCTCAGTATATGTCTTAGTGTGGGTCCTTCTTTTTCTCAGATTGGGTAGCATTTGCCATGCCCTTCTACTTGTGAAATTTTATTTTGTAAGTTACTTGAGCATTTATTCTTATTTCCTCTCTTCTTTTAGCCATTATAACTTGGGTAGGTGATTAGTCAGAGATTGATTTTATGTTTAAGGATTCTACATTTCTTATAGTTTGTCTACTATTTTTAATTGTTTTCAACATCTGGTGATATTTACTTTTTTTCCTCTACCCATTCATGTATGAATTTTATTTCTATGATCATTAATCTATGAGTGTTTTTGAGCTGTTTTTATTTATATAATATTTTTCATATTTCATGGGTGAACTCTTACCTCATCTTTTTGTGGATGTTATTTTCTATGGTTGTTTTTATAGATTTAAAAACTATACTGTATCTTACATTATATGTTTCTTTTCATTTTTTTTCCCACATTGATTTATTTTGGTCTTTGTCTTTTGTATTACATCGTTTCCTCACTTGTTTGGTGGCTCGAATTACTTTTTTAAAATACTGAAATGCAGGGGACCAGCAGGTGGCTTGGTGGTTAACGTGCTGGACATTCCCACATGGCCGACCATGGTTCAAGTCCTGGACCTGGCGGCTTCCTTTCTCCCTTTCTCTCTCTCTCTCTCTCTCTCTCTCTCTCTGTGTGTGTCTTTCTGGTCAAATTAAAATAAATGAATGAATAAATAAAATTTAAAAAAAATTTAAAAAAATACTGAAATGCTAAAAGACTGATTGGAAGCTCAATGGACATGGGGGAATCCTGTTGATTGGTGGCTTGTTGGTTATTGTGCAGTATCTGCCGGACTTGTCACTGGACAATCTTCAGATGACTGCCATCTCTGGGAGCCAATGGGAGATGGAGCCTGGGGACCTCCCTTTTTCTCATTCTCTTAATTTGTGCTTCTGTTTTAGCTAAGGCATTTTTCTCCCCACTGTTTTTTCTGTGTGAAGTTCCAACTGGTTCAACATCTCTGTGGAATAACTTTACCATCACCCCATGGGCAGGAGGAAGGGCAGTTGTCAAGATGTGAAGGGAACAGCAGATGGCAATGGTTACGTTGCTAGACTCCCACTAGTTGAATGCAGTTCAAGTCCCTTACCCGGAGGCTTAAAACTCCTGTTTCAAGGTGAATGTGACTGTAGTGTGGTAATCTTCCCTGGAGGGTCATTTCTCGCTTTCTGTCTCTGTCTCTCTGGTAAGTGTATGTGCCCTATAGCAAATATCTCTCTCTAAAAAAAATGTGGATGATGAGGAGGATTTGCTGGGGAAGGATGATATGTGAGTTCTCCTTATGTAGAATTTCCACTGATTTGTGCTCTTTTAGTTCATTTCTCACTCTCATCCTCCTTGGTCTCTGCCACCTCCAATTCTTTTCCTTTCTTAGGTTTTCAGGCTCAAATGAATGCTTTACAATTGGCCTCCTCTGAAGACTCTTAGATATCAGCGTTTATAGATCTACTATGTCCATTGTTACTCTCTCTGCACCCCAGAATATGTTGACTTATCTTTCTTCCACTTTATATTTAATCCACTTTTTGGAGATAATTTCTTTTATTATTTTAGGAGCTTTGGAGAAGAATTGCAACAGAAAGCACATTTTATTTGGCAAATTTGTCTCTTTGTTATCGAAGATTCCTTTACCATGGAGCTCTGCTGGCCCTGGGTTCAGTCCTCCATGTCACTTCTATCTCTCTTGCTCCACCACTTCATATTCCCATCCTTAATATAGAGACAAAAGTGCCTCCTCCTTGAATTTGTGGATACCCCGGCTGGAATAATATCTAGAACAATGCTTATGCACAATGGCACAGACATTAATGAGCAGTTTGGACTAGTTCCCCACTGTTTGTTCCTGTTAACAGTTGCCTTCACAACTAGTTGGGACTCACTGGCAGTAGCCCTGCTGTGTGCATTTGGCAGACTTTCTCTGCCCTGAGTCAGGCATGGGCCTTACGCTGGGGCTTTAACATGACCCAGACAAAATCTCTCCCTTCCAGGACTACATTCTAGGAAAGGAGGAAGACAAACAGGAATACTTACAGGATGTCAGATGGTAACAAATGAGTGCTATGGACAAAATAACTTCAGTTCCCTGCTTAGGGCTTATGTGGAAGGAAGCTGCTATTTTATGTAGGGTAGGCAAGATGAACCCTTATCGAGAAAATGACCTTGAAACAGAAACCTAGATTAAAGGACCGGGGAATGAGCAGCCCACACAAAACTCTGGGTAAAGAGTTTTCTCAGCACAGGAATCAGGCCATGCAAAGCCTACACTAGGAATGTGATAATCGTTTGAAGAGCAACAAAGATATCAGTATTGCCCCAGTAGAAGAAGCTGGGTTCATGCTTTACCAAAACCTTTGAAACCATTGCTAAGACCTTGCTTTTCACCTGAGTAGACTCGGGAGCTATTGGGCAAAGGAGTAACATAGTCTCTTAAGGATGAATGAGCCCACTTTTACTATAATGTGTCATATTTACATGACCATCATTGGCATGATACCAGCAGCATCAAATCTGTTTGGAGTCTGGCTACTCATGGTTATGATAGCTGTGCCTTTCTTTTCCAGGACTGAGCTCCATAGCCTTGTAGAATTTCTGAAGCTCAGCCTACCCCACCTTCTGATTTTTCATCATTTCTAAGCTTTCCTCTCCCTTCTACAACAAATCCTACTCAGTAGTCTGTTTCAAGTCACCTTTACGCATTTATAAATATCTAAAGCTTTTCTTTTTTTTGAGAGGTTTTTCTTATTGGGCGTGTGCGTTCGCCAGAAAGACAGAGAGAGACAGAGAGACAGAAAGCAAGAAGTCACCCCCCAGGGGAGATGGCCACACTGTAATCCCTTCTCCTCCATTCTCCTCTCTGTTTCTTGGGCACGCACGCACACGCGCCCGGCATGAGTTTAAACACCGGGTCCAGGACTCAAACCGCGGTTGAAACGTGGGAGTCCAGAGACATAGCCATTACACTAACTGCTGGTCCCCATCTAAAGCTTAATTACATGCTTGAGACTAATAAGACTTGCCATTGTCTGTCTTCTCTTATCTTTTGTTCTGTAAGAATTCTGTCCACTGATTACTTTTGTCTACTTATTTTGGTAAGAACACCAAATAGAGATCTACTGTCTTAACAAAATTTTAAGTGTACAAAACATTATGGCCAGGACCAGCAGTTAGTGTAATGGCTATGTTGCTGGACTCCCCTGTAGTTGACTGTGGTTCGAGTCCTGGACCCGGTGGCTTAAAGTCACGCCAGATGCGTGCGCATGCATGCCCAAGATCCTGAGAGGAGAATGGAGGAGAAGGGATTGTGGTGTGGCCATCCCCCCCTGGGGGGACCTTTCTTGCTTTCTGTCTCTTTCTCTTTCTGGTGAATGCACATGCCCTATAGTAAAAATCTCCCCCACCAAAAAAACAAACAAACAAAAAACATGATGGCCAACTATATGTACAGTCTTGTATAGCAGATCTCTCAAACTTAACCAAAACTTTAAACCCATTGATTAGTGATTCCCCATTTTATGCCCTTCCCTGTCCCTGATAGTCACTATTCTGCCCTTGCTTCTGTGAATTTGATTGTTCTAGAGACCTCATATAACTGGAGTCACATAATGTTTGTCTTTCTGCGCCTGGCTTATATTACTTACCAGAATGTCCTCAAGGTTCATCTGTGTTGTCAGGTATTTTAGTTTCCTTTTTTGTTTTAAGAAGGCTGAATAGTATTCTGTTCTATGTATATGCTGTACCACGTGTTCTTTAGCTATTCATTTGTCAATGGACAGTTTGGTTATTTCTGGATCATGGTTATGAATAGTAATGCAGTGAACACAGGAGTGCTAATAACTCTTCAAGATCCTGATTTCAATTCTTTTAGATAAATATTCAGAAGTGGGATTGCTGGATCATGAAGCAGTTCTATTTTTAGTTTTTTGAAGAGCCTTCATGCTATTTTCCATAGCAGCTACACCATATTGCAATTCTACTGACAATGTGCAACATTTCAATTTCTCCACATCCTTGCCAATGCATGTCTTTTGTCTTATTGATTATGGCTATCCTGACAGGTATGAGATGATAGCTTATTGTATTTTTGAGTTTTACTTCCCCAATGATTAGTAACATTGAACTTTTTTTTCCATATACCTGTTAATCATTTGTGTGTTTTCTTTGAAGAGATGTCTTTGCAAGTCTTTAGGCCATTTTTAAATTGCATTATTCATTTTTGTAATTTCAAGTTGTAGGAATCATAGATTTTTGAACTTAATATGTCTGATGATTTACATTAGGTAAGATGGGTTGGGCTTTCAAATGGAATCGAGTAGCCTCAGTTTTAAGTATTTTTTTACAACAACATACTCTTACTTGAAACAAGTGTACAAAGACATATGGGTTTTTGATAATACTGCTTGGCTACTTACCATAGAAAAGCAGATGTATTTGTTGAGATATGCTGCCTATGCAGTTTTGTGCTGTATGATTTTAATATTTTTAGTATCAAAATCAGTTATGGGCCACCAGGCATTTCTTCCACCTAAGCCTTTTATGCACAGAAGAAAAACATGGAGAAATAGAATGTTAAAAATAATGTGACAATTTTCCTTTCAAAGGGCAATGCCATGCTTCTTCACAAACATACTCTTCATGGCAAAAAAATCCTCTTATTTACAGTTTTTTCCAACTACTCCATTTTCTTGGATTCTTTATTGGATGCGCTTTACTCTTAGTTTAATATCGTTAATGGTAATGCAATTTACTTAGCCCTACATTGTCTGCTGGAGGCAATGGTTCCTGTGAAAGAGTTGGGTATCAGCCATGGTAAATATTTTAGGGTGCAAGCAAGGAGCATTAACTGAGACCAGCACGTTGACCTAATCACTAGTGCCCTCTTTCTGACAGAAACCATGCTGAATTCTGGGTACATAACTCAGAACAAGACATAGCTCTTGTTCTTAGAAAGTTCACACATTGATGGTAGGGATTGCCTAGTTAAGAGATGTAAAAGTTGGGACCAGCAGATGGTGAATGGTTACGTCACTGGACTCCCACTTAGTCAACTACCTTTCGAGTCCTGGAACTGGCAGTTTAAAACTCACACTGGGTGCTTGTGCATACATGCCCAAAATCCCAAGAGGAGAATGTAGGAGAAGGGATTGTGGTGCAGCTATCTCCCTGGGGGGTGATTTCTCACTTTCTGTCTCTCTGTCTCTGTCTCTCTGGTGAGCACATGCGCCCTATAGCAAAAATATCTCTTTAAAGAAAAAGAAAGATGTGAAAATCCAGCTCTGCACCTGACATCCGTGCCTTTTTAACAATGTTGAGTTGTTGCCAGGAAGTAGGTGCTCAGCCTGATCCTACATTTCCCAATTTTCCTTGAATACATTTTACACTATATGCTTTGTTCTCATTATTTGAATGTGATGACAGTGATATGAGTCCCTTATTGGCCAACAGGGTTAGAAAGTAAATATGCCTTGTCTACTTCCTCCTCTGTTGTCCTCTGTCTCCTCATAGTTCTAGAGCAACATTGGAAACCACGTATTAACAATGGAAGAGTCTCCCTCAGTTTGAATTCTAAAGGACTATATGGAGCACAGACTTCCCACCTTCCATTTCATAGGATACTAACGTAAAATGTTTCTGTTATTGTAGTAAGACATTTAATTCTTCTTTTTTTTTTTCCCTCTTGATTTGGGCAGAGTAACTCTAAATAATTCCTTCAGCAATCTTAGGAACACATAGGAATGGATTCAAGTTTGGGGGATGAGGGAAGTCTTCTCACATGACCACTATGTTGAGTGTTGCTGTATTTGTGGGGTTTTTTTTTTTTTTTTGAGAGGATTTTTCGCTATAGGGCATGTGTGTTCACCAGACAGACAGAGACATAGAGACAGAAAACGAGAAATCACCCCCCAGGGGGGATAGTCACACCACAATCCCTTCTCCTCCATTCTCCTCTCAGGATCTTGGGCATGTATGCACATGCACCCGGTGTGAGTTTTAAGCCACCGGGTCTGGGACTCGAACCGCAGTTGACTACATGGGAGTCCAGCGACATAGCCATTACGCTAACTGCTGGTTCCCCTATTTGTTGTTTTCTTTAAGGGTTTGGAACTGAAGATTTATCTGGATCAGAAGTATAGTCTTGAGGGTTTTCATTGTTAGCTTTTTTTTCTTTCTTTCTTTTTTTTTTAAAGAGACCTTTGCTACAGGGACCAGCAGTTAGCGTAATGGCTATGTCGCTGGACTCCCATGTAGTCAACTGCGGTTCGAGTCCCAGACCCGGTGGCTTAAAACTTACGCCGGGCGCGTGTGCGTGTGTGCCCAAGATCCCAAGAGGAGAATGGAGGAGAAGGGATTGTGGCATGACCATCCCCTCTGGGGAGTGATTTCTCGCTTCCTGTCTCTCTGTCTGTCTGGCAAGCGCACACGCCCTAAGGCAAAAACCTCTCAAAAAAAAAAAAAAAAAGAGACCTTTGCTATAGAGCCAGAGAGAGAGAGAGAGAGAGAGAGAGAGAGAGAGAGAGAGAGAGATCATTCTCCAGGGAGAATGGCCACATCACAATCCCTTCTCCTCATTATCCTCCTGGGATTTGGGGCACACATGTACATGTGCCCAGTGTAGTTTCAAGCTGGGACTTGAACTACAGTCATCAACGTGGGAGTCGAGCACCTTAGCCACTACACAACCTGCTCTTCTTGATCCCAAGAAGGAATGAGGCAATGTGCATATCATTTTATAACTTGGCAGGTATTTTGTAAGTTGTGAGCCCTTGGATTTTTTGGAATCACCCGGTTTTTTGACTGAGCACAGCTCAAGTTCTTTTTGGTGAAGCATCAGATCTGTTAAATAGTATTCAATGTTGATTATAATGTGAATTTTAAGCCTGTGTATATGACTTGGAATTCTCAGTGCTTTAAATGCCATCTATATGCTGATGACTCATATGTTGTATGTCTATTTCTGACCTCTCCATTGAATTCAGGCTCCATCCAATTTTCTGTCTCCTTAGCATTTCCATTTGAATATATAATAGCATTCAAATATACAATGGCCAAATAGAAATTTAGATTTTACCACTCTCCTAAATGTCTATTCCCCATTTCAGAAAATTGCTCAACCTCAAAACCTATGGGTTTAGGTCTCTCTTTATTCATCTTCACATTTAATCCCCCAACAAGAACTTTACGCTCTATTTTCAAAATAAATCCCTCTTCTGTTCATTACTTTGCTCTCCATGATCACCTATTCCAAACAACCCTCATCACTAGCCTAGACTGTGTAATAGCCCGCTTATCTGCTTCTCTGGCCCTTTGTTGTGCTTCTTCACTCCATTTTCCACACAGCATCAGCAATATAGTCAACTCATTTCGCCTTTTCTATTGAACTCTTTACCCTGGTGTATAAGGTCCTGCTCTTTTGGATTGTATCATTTTCTCACTAGGACCCAGCTGTACTGGCCTCTCTGTGCCTCGGCACACCAAGCTCCCCCATGCTGGACCTTTGCAATTACCCTTCTCTTTGCCTAGAGTGCTTTTCACCCAATTTGTCCACCTTGACTCCTTTCTGTTGTTGAGATCTTAGCATAGAAGCTGCTTCCTCTTCCTTGGCTGTACCTTCTTTACTACTCAGCCAGTGGGGACCCTCCATTTCCAGGCATTCTTTATGACCTGATGTCTTGACAGCATTCATCTCTATTTGAATTATCTTGTTACTTGATTTCTTTACTTGTTTTGGCTTGTTCAATATGAATATTATTAACATTGTGGGACAGGTAGTTCTTTGTTTCAGGGAGTGAGTACGTGTTTTGTACATTGTAAGATATTTAACGGCGTCCCTGTCCTTAACCCACTAGGTGACATTTCAACCCCCTCTTTCCCAACCCCAGTAAAACCAAAACTATCTAATATTTCTAGTCATTGTGAAATGTGTCCTGAGGGATTTCACTTCCCACCTACCCTTGAGAACCACTGGTATAAAGTGGATTTGCAGTAAAGCTGCTCTTTCTCATGCCTCTGGGAGGGACCCTATGTAGGACTACAGGGACTTTGTTCTTTGTGTATATCTATATAAGCTCAAAAGTAAGATACTTCAACCATAATTGGTTAAAACTGTATTCTTTCCACTCTGAATTTTCCATTTCCCTACTCAGCCTGTTGTGTTCAATGGCCATGGTATGTGGGGATTTATCAGCATTGGTTTGACTAGAGTTAAAGGGATGTGTGCATGTGGTTGGTAGCTCTATCTTTCCCTGAACAATGGCTTTTCCTAGTTGTCCCTGCACAGAAAAGGCATCTGATAGGATCCCCACAGCTTTCTGTGTTCACATACTGGCATCAGCACATGAAGGCACAGGACCAGACATCCTGATGTGGACCTGCCCTACAGTACCTAGTATGTATTGGGTCATCAGAAAAGTCATGATGACCCAATAGATTGAAATATGTGGAGACAGAGGCTAGTCTATTAAAAATTCTGTAAATGATTAAACTTTCGAGATTGTAAAAGGGAGATTTACTAATCATCATCTATCAAAATGAGAATTCTCTTCTGTCATAAATATGGCCAGTGTTACAGCATATGTATTGTTTTTCTTCTTTTGTGTTGGGAATCATAAAAAGTAGCTTACTTTTTTCAGATCTTTTGTGTTCATAGAGTGCACATTTGTATCAGAACTCTAACCATCTATGTAGAAACTTAATAATGTTTTTTCCCAAATTGATAAAATACTAAAAATGCCATTTCCAATACCAAATCATGAAGCTAAAATAAATTTTGTTTAAACCATCAATAATGAAAACAAATTCTATCAACCATGCTAGAAGAAAGACTGTATTATCTTTCTATTTTTTAAAAAAAAAACACATTTGAGAATTATCATATCAGAAACAAAAAGTATGTAGTCAAAATAGGAGGGAAATACTCTGGGCATGAATCAAGCAAGTAATTAATTAGAATTCATGTTATTGGGTTGTCAGAAAAGTCATGATGCATTATTGCATAAAAAAACAGTAAAAATATGTCATGACTTTCAACAACCCAATATTTTTCTACAGTTTTTGATATTTGTCAGGATTGAAGATTTATTTGTTACATTTTTTTTCACTCTAATTTAACTTTTGTACCTAATTGTCTATGAATAAAATTTACTATTCTTGTTTTAAAGGAATCTTTAAAGTGAATAAGCTAGTGGATCACATAACCTGGCCCAACTGCTGGCCTGACTCCTTGAGAAAGCGGTGACTCACAGCCGAGATTTCCTTTGTCTTATTTACTATTCATTGCTGGTGCTAGCAGAGTGCGGAGTTCCTAGAGAGACTCAATAGACAAGTACACGATTTTGTGCAGGCATCACTGGGCCTCTCTCAGAGACTTGGAAGCCCCTCAGCTGACACACCTGCTAGATTGCACACACCTTGCATGGAATGGAGTGAAGGTGATCAGAGGAATTATTGAATTACTGGAAAAACTAAAGTTGCCTTTGTTTTCCTCCTTCATTCTTTCCTTAAAAATGTAGTTTGTTTCCTCCCTCCCTCCCTCCCTTCCTTCCTTCCTTCCTTCCTTCCTTCCTTCCTTCCTTCCTTCCTTCCTTCTTTCCTTTCTAGAGATGGTTTTGCTGTAGGGCACGTATGTTTGCCAGAGACAGAGAAACAGAAAGCAAGAAATCACCACCCAGCAGGGATGATCACACTACAATCCCTTTTCCATTCTCCTCTCAGGATCTTGGGCATGCATGCACACATTCCTGTCATGAGTTTGAAGCCAACGGGTCTGGAATTCGAACCATGATAAACTATGTGGGAGTCCAGCAACAACCTAACTATTACACCATCTACTGGTTCCAATATGTAACTTTTCAAAACATATGATTTCCATATATAGAATATATATAATTTTTTGGTATGTGTATATGTGTATATATATATATATATATGTATGTATATATATATAAATAATGTGTGTGTGTATATATATATATGTGTGTGTATACATATATATATGCACATACATATAAATATAAATATATGTGCATATATATATATTTATTTATTTATTTTAGGGAGGCACCCTTCAAGTGGGCCTGGTTGTCCTGAAATCCCTTCACTTCCATTTCTCCATCCTGTCAAGGTTTTGGGTATGCATGCATGCCTGTGTACCCAGCACATTTGTCAAGTCACCAGGGCTGGGATTCAAACTGCTATACTGGCTAAGTGGAATCTGGTTCCCTTCATCATTAAGCCTTAGGACTACCATTCCTAATCTATATATGTGGGCCTTGGTTTCCTATTTGGTGAGGTATGTTTTTAAAAGTATTTACTGTATAGGACCTGAGGGAACTAAGTGGGATAAAGTACGTGAAACTCTCAGCATAGTGGCTGGTTAGCATAAATAGTAATTAAATTGAAGCTACCATTATTATTAATTTTTTTATATTTTTCATGTAATTAAAACCTTTTTTCTAGGCACCAGCAGATGATGTAATTGTTATGTCGCTGGACACCCGTGTGGTTGACCACGGTTCAAGTCCTGGACCTGGTAGCTTAAAACTCACTCTAGGTGTGTGCATGCATGCCTAAAATTCTGAGGGGAGAATGGAGGAGAAGGGATTGTAATGTGACCATTGCCCTGTGTGGGTGATTTCTTACTTCTGTCTCTCTTCTCTCTGGCAAATGCACACACTCTATAGCAAAAAGATCTCTTAATTATTTTTTTTCTAGAGGGAGCATGCACTTGCTGAGGAGAGACAGGGAGACAAAGCACTCCCTCAACTGTGTGGGCATAGGTCACACCACAATCCCCTTGTCTCCATTT
Organism: Tupaia belangeri chinensis; assembly: GCF_000334495.1. Taxonomy (NCBI): domain Eukaryota; kingdom Metazoa; phylum Chordata; class Mammalia; order Scandentia; family Tupaiidae; genus Tupaia; species Tupaia belangeri. The sequence goes on from NW_006203687.1 coordinate 1,343,173, forward strand.
TTTCTTTCAGGATTTCAGGCAGACATGCACATAGGCTTGGCATATCTTCAAGTCTGTACTTGAACCGCGTAGTTGGCCACATGGGATCCAATTGTCTTAACCCTTGGGCCACTGATGGACCATTATCTGCCATTATTCTAACCTTATTCCTAGAACACCTGTCTCCATAAATTACAGTTCTTGATGGTATTGGTGCAAAGTGGGTATTTATATTTCCACAAGCTCATGAAAACCTGAATAAGACATTAGTTGCAGGTGGTGGAAAATTTGTGCTTACATTCTGGAGACACTCAGGAACTTAACATGCTTGCACGTAAGACATCCAAGCAAGAATGCGAGCCTCTCAGCGTGGTGCATCTTCGAAAACAAGAAGACAGACTTGGCTCAGTACAGTATCTCCAAATGCAGTGCTTAAAACTGTGTAAAATTTTCTGGTACATGTTGGAATTAATTGTAAAATCATTGAAAATAGTTATGGACAACTGGAGATAGTGTGGAAGAAGGGCAGGAGAGAAAAGAGTAGGGAAGGTAATTAGGGAAAAAATAGAGGTAAGACATTTGTGGGACACAGAAATGGTTTATTACCTGTTGATTATGGCAATGTATAGTATTCTCAACTGGACTGGTCTAAGGTGTATTTCATATTGGGTAAAGTCTCTATACAAACTAAATGATGCATGGCGATTGAATGTAAAATAAATAAATAAAGGAAATTAATTGTGTCAAGTCATTAGGAAAGTCATTCATAGAAAAACAGAAAAATATATCATGACTTTCCTGACTAGTTTAGTACCTGAAAATAGATTTAACTTATTATCCAGATTTTTTTGTCAAAGTATATAGTATGGGACCAGCAGTTGGCGTAATGGCTATGTTCCTGGACTCCCATGTAGTCAACTGTGGTTCGAGTCCCGGACTTGGTAGCTTAAACTCATGCCAGACATGTGTGCGTGCATGCCCAAGATCCCGAGAGGAGAATGGAGGAAAAGGGATTACAACGTGGCTATCCCCCACCCCACCCCGGGGGGTGATTTCTCACTTTCTGTCTCTCTGTCTCTCTCTGTCTGCCTGGCGAGCGCATGTGCCCTATAGCTAAAACCTCTCAAAAAAAAGAAAAAAATCAAAATATATAGTGTCAGGGCTTCCACAGGCAGACAGAGAGCCTTTCACAATTATTTACTGAATCCCAAACTGAGGACTAAATCCACCCCAAATTCCCATGCCAAAGAATGACAGGACTTAAAATAGGATAGAAATGCTAACATCAACCCTGGACTTTCTGAATTTCCTTTTAGGCTCAATGCCTGTGAACTGACCTTTAAAACTGGTACACAATTTAAATTGGATCAACACTGCCATCAAGACCAGGTAAAGGAAGCACAGTGATTTGTTAGGAATTAAGGAGCTGCAGCGTTGATGTTACAACTCTGATTTTTTTTCCCCCAGCAAGGTATTGAACATCAAACAATGTGTCATTCCAGAATGTCAAGTTTTTACTTATTCTAGGGATGGAAATTTAAGTCTTCTGACTCTAACATGTAAAGGTTACCTGGAGGAAGCCTGACCTTTCAGAATTTTGCTGTTAAGTCAATTAAATAAAATTTAATCCTATATTGTTGGACATATCCTGAAGCTACTACATATTTTGCACATGTAATAAATGTATTAACTCCACAAAAGTTTATCGTATGTAAAAGTAATGCTGGTGTGGTAATTGGTGCTTGGATCTAGTGGCAAAATTCAGTTCAAGGAGCTTGTAGTCTGCAGGATGCTGGCATGCAGGAAATTTTTGCAGAGTTGTAAGATGGTATAAACAATGGAGTGGTCAGGAGGATTTAGAAGGGAAATGTTTTAGGTAAGTCTTGACAGGGGATCTGGTGTTCATCAGTGTCTATGGGGTTAGGAAGGGCTCAACTTGGTGAGTGAAGGAAGAGTTAAGAGGTAAAACAAGATTATAGAGGTTGTCAGCCTGCTACCCAGCATAGCTCGGAGTGGTGCAAAGTCACAGAAAGATTTCTAGTACCCAAGATCTATGGTGATATTTGTACTGAATAATGCTTCGTGGCTGGGGATAAAAACAAGACAATGCAGAAGTGTGAGCCAAGTTGGAATGTTCCAGCTCCACTACCCTGCAGAGTCAGGGTATGTACAAGTGTTGATCACCTTTAATCCAGAACAATCAAACATAAATGAAAAATAAACTTATAAATTAAAATTGGGTGATTATTTGCCTATCAAAGATATTACCATCTTGTTTTATTTTAATTGAGAATAATATGGCTCCTCAACTTTTTAGCTGAAATCAAGTGTAAATTGGGAATTACTTCCAGGTAGCTAAAAGAGAATTTGTTCACATCTTAACACATCTCTTTCTCCCCCTACATTAATAAACTGTAAGCAAATATTTTAGAAAGAACCGTGGGGAGAAATCCAGAAAGAGATTCCTGAGATAACCACACAAATTATTTCTGTTTTTCTACTTTAAATAAAATAGCCTTCAGGATAATCTTTTATTGTTCTCCATTAGGTAAGTTTCTTGCACAAATTCTTGAGGGACGGTGCCCAACTCAGTGGCCCCCTCTGTTGGGGATCCTGTATCTAGTTATATATCAAGTTTTACTCAGATTTTACTAAACTTTTCCATTTTCCTTGTCCCTTGGCCTTTACAGCATATTCCTAATAAGGAAAAAGCAAGAGATAGATAAGTGGAAAGCCACCAGGTGTGTTATCATCCATCTGCGTCACTGATATGGCCTCTAGCTGGTTCATTTCTCTTGGGAGACACAGGACAGGGGAGAGCAAGAATTTAGACTTATGAGAAGTACAGATTTGAATGGCAAGTGAAACAAATCTACTCTCTGCACAGTAACTATGCTCCCAAAGGGGCCAATCCATCAAAAAAGTGTTAGAGAGGTGAAGGCCACTAAGCCATTTCTCTGGGAGAGAGAATTGAGACTGGGAGAAAGCCTTGGAATGCAGTAGAAGCAAAATGTACTGGGTTTGGGACTGAAATGACATTCACTCAGTGTGGCTTGGACTGTGCATCACTACCTTGATGCCTTGATGGTGTTTGTAAAGCCCTTCACTATCTGTGACCTCACACCTCCTTGGCTGTTGGTGTCATTTTGTGCAGCATGGCTCTGCTTGTGGATGACCGTGCGCTACTCAGGAGAGCAAGGCAGCCAGCAGGTGGGGCTGGATGGTGGTGCAGTGGTAAGATGAGGCACTCTGTGAGGTGGGCTCGCATGTCCAGAGACCTCCCTGAATGCACCAGGCACACCTGTGCCCACGATTCAGGCTGGCTGAGGCTGTGTCTCTGTATCATGGTTTCAGATTCCTTGTGGGGATGTTGTTTCTGTCTCTAACTCATGGAATAAATAATAAATAAACTTGAACACATACAAAAGGTAGTGTTTGCTCTTCTCACCTACCCTCTCAGTGCCTTTCTATCATCATAGAGCTAAAAAAGGCCTCCAGGTAGTCTCTTTGTCATACCCTGGTCCACCACCTCACCATGGGGATACCTCTTCATTCTGTCTCCTTCAAACTTTACCCCGTGTCTTAAGCAGGTTCTAGAGCCAGGGATCCAAATGCATAAAATCTACTAAGAAAGCATGAGAGGGAAGAAGGGGAGATGATGGCAGGGGTCTTGACTCAAGACCCATGTCATTTTGATCCCTTGGGATGCTCTGGAGCATTGTGGCCAGCTTACCCTGAAGCTCTTTGTACCACATGCCACTCAGCGACTGGCCGTGGCCTTCCTTGGGTGGTAATGGGGGCGGGGTTGTCATATCTCCCAGACAAGGCTGATACCAATAGGCTGAGGACAACTGTCTGTGAGCCATGACACTCAAAGTCACTGGAGGTGGGTAAGCTGGAGGAGATGTTAATTTGGGTGAAAAGGGATCAGTAAAGAGTGAAATAGCATGAGCTGCACCTACTCTCTGCTTTTAGGTTAGGGTTTTGTACTAATCTCCAGAGATTATAAATGGTTACTCTGTTCTCTTCCCCAGGAGTGTTTGCTGAATGTCCTAGCGTGGAGGAAAGAATCAGCAATGGTGGTGCCATGGGCATTTTATATGACTGGTGTGGAGAGTGCTTGCAGGCAGTGGGTGGGACCATCCTTGCAATTTGTGCATCACATTCACAAAACTGAAGTCCCTCTGGGGAGTCAGGTGTCTGTCAACTACAAATATTTTGTGGTAAGACATCAGGGCCACATGGTTTGAGCTGTGCTTTGTATGCATCCTCAGAAAGCTGGAACCCACAGTCCTGGAAAGCTGACTTGTACTCACCATGGGTACCTTGTAGAAAGCCTGTGATCCTGCAGTAGATGCTGTCAGAAGCATGCATTTTTCCCCCATAGTTTTAATTCCCAGGAGCAGCTAAAGATTCCATTTATCAACTCCCTTTGCATCTAAGGAGAACCATAAAACTACTTCTGACCAATGGGAAGAAAGGACTTTTGTCACTTTGGAGGCTATTCATGTGAGAAGCAGGGACAACTTCTCTACTATCTGTCATTCCTTCTGCTGGATGGATATCAAAGCCCAGTTAGCAGAGAGTCAAGATGGATGACCTGGGCACCCAAGTTGACATGCTTGGAACCCCCTCCAAACACTTGTGTTGAACTATTATGTGACCAAAAAATATATTTCTGTTGTATTGGGGTGCTTAGATTTTTTGGGGGGGTCCCTCAATTAGAGTGGCTGATGCACATTTAATTAGCATTTAATTAGCATGTATTTGCAATCCATGGTGTGTAGTGTGTATTCTCTCACAAGTGATCTCTGTGAGTTAATGAGGTTAGCCGAGAAAAACTTTCCCAGTCATGGTTAGGGCTCTTCAGTGTAACATAAGCATCCTGATATGGAGGTTGTACCTGAAGAGCCGATGCGGTCTTTATATTGTTATCAGAGCAAACACCGTCAAAGTGGCAGAACTTAGTGGAATCTTTCACCAAGTTTTGTTAAGTTCCAAAGTGTTGGTACAGAGCAAGCCGAGACAGAATTAATACTTGGTCACTTTTGTTAATACTCTCAGAAAATTCTGACACTGAAAAACAACTGAGAGTACAGAAGCTCATGGTCTAGCAAGACTGCAGCTATTTTGAAATTTAAAAAGACCTCTAGCAAGAACAATCTGACCAAGCGCTGAGTCATGGAGGTCGGTTTAGGAGTAATCAGATAAGAACCCAGGGATGGATATTTGAAGTAAAACAGGAATCAGAATAATTACTTAAGGGAAAGTAATTGTGTTTGATTGTAGTGAGAAATGATTTTCACCGACTTTTATCTTTATACATCCTGAGAACATGCTGAGCTTTTTGAGTGAGTTTGGTGGTGCTTGCTAACTGTCTCCCTTTAAATCCCTGTGTCCCCAGTCTCTGCCTATCATCTCACTGACTGTGAGAAGCAGCAGTTAGATGGAATTGACTGGTAACATCAGTAATACAGGTGGGAGCATACAGCTCTATGGTGTTGGAAGCTACATGGCTGACTGTGGGTTTGGAATCTTATGTGACGTGAGACACATTTGGTACCTGTGTCCAAGATCCTGAGTGCTGGGAGCCGTATCCCAGCCGGGGTGGGTGCACAGGAAGGCGACACGGGTGAACAGGAAGGCGACACGGGTGAACAGGAATCAGACTAAGACCTCATGCCCTTTAGCATGTTCTTAGCTGGCTACAGCCAGAGTAAACTCCGGACTGCAGCCCTGATGGCCAGGAGTCATGCGTATTTATTATGGAAGGAGTTTTATAGCAGTGGGATGGGTGAGGGGAAAGAAGTGAAGGATTTTACTCCAAAAGGTAAGGTATTCAAAGTATAGGAACAATAATCATAAAACATGACATCTGTTTTGTTTAGGTATAAACAGTCATAAGTTTTAGAATGAAGAAGTCCATTTTTTGGGTGCATCTTCTATTTAGATCTTGATTACCAGGGAGGGTCTTTGGATGAGAGGATTTTCAGAAATTTTTAGTCCCAGACCAGCTTGATTACTTTAGTCCCAGATTGGCTTGAGAATTTTGAGCCTCAGGTCAGCTTTTGAGAACTTTAGCTTCAGGCTAGGGTGGCAGTAATTACAAGAGCCTAGAAAAAGGTTACTGTGTACTTGGGACCCTCTACATGCTGCTCTGTACAATGACTGTGGCTTGGGGAATGGCAATCTTCCCTTGTCTTGAGAGTAAGGATGGCTTATGGTCTTTGGGGTAACAGCATCTCTTGGATGAGTCCCTGAGCCCCTCTCAGCTACTGAGATTGTTTTGCTAATTTAGTGGCTTTAACCTAACTTTTTTAAATGCTTATTTCTGTAATCCCCAGTAGAAGTAAATGTAGCATTTTCCAATAGGGTGGGGTGAGTCTAATGGGAGTAACTCCTGTTCACAGCCACCGCCCTACGCAGCTGCCCCCTTAGTGGATCTGCATCTTTTCAGGATTATTGTAAAAATTATAGTAAGGCTGGGGGTGCCTTTATGGGGGGGTATGGCAACAAGGCCCATGGCAGAGAGATTGAGTGCAGGATAGTACAACGACACAATACGTGAGATCCAGAACTCGTAAAACTGTTGACCTTGCAAACAGTTCTCCTCAGCCAAGTCCTTGCTCTAGGCACGAGGGGCAGTTCTTTCATACTCAGCTTGTGTTAACTGCATGGTCCCAGCACCTGAGTAGCTGGAGGGCTGGAGGAAGGGGACAAAGACATAATAAGATCCTTTCATGGGTTCTTCTCACCCTCTCTCTCATGAAAGAAAGAAAATGAATAAACTGAAAATAGAGGTGATAACCTCCGAAATAAATGCTGTAGGAACTGACAATTCACTTGCTTAGATATGATGCCTCCAGTTGCATATTTGTCATTCTTATATTTTTGGAACATTTGAAGTTCTCTTTAAAGTCTTTAAGGGCTACATAGATTATATGATGTAATTCCTATTTACTAAGTCTCACAGAGAGGTACTAAATAAAGTTTGGGGATGCTAATCAGCTTTTCCAAATATTGGTAAGGACTTCCGATGATGTGGATTGAATCGGTTGGCCTGGTTGTTGACCGATGTAAAAGGAAACTATTTCCATTACATTTGGGAAAATACATCACAGTTTCATATTATCTTTGGAATGGTCACTTGTCCTCACTGTGCCTTATAAAACCAAACTTGCAAGGAGGCAATGATTTTTTTGTATTAAAATCTATTTCAAACTCACTGCTGAAGGCCACTATTAGAGATGATACCAGAAAAGGCAAGGTGCTCACAACAGTCTACAGAGAGAGCGTGCGAAATGTGGCCAAAGCACAGGAAGGCAATTAATGCAATTCTTCTTTCTTCAGACAGTTGAATCAAGGTGAAGAACAAAACCCTTCTTTTGAAATTTTTACATCATTGCTTTGTTCTGGACTGTGGGAGCCTAGCATTTGTTTGCAGAGTTTTTTCTCGAACCACATAAATAGACGAGATTTTGGCATTTCAGAGAATCTTAGAAACTAAGAGTTACTACTTTTTTGGGAACCAGCAGTTAGCGTAATGGCTATGTCGCTGGACTCCCAAGTGGTCGACCGTGGTTTGCATCCCGGACCTGGTGGCTTAAAACTCATGCCGGGCGTGTGTGCGTGCATGCCCAAGATCCCGAGAGGAGAAAGGAGAAGGGATTGCGGCATGACCATCCCCCCGGGGGATGATTTCTCGCTTTCTGTCTCTATGTCTCTGTCTGTCTGGCGAGTGCACGTGCCCTATAGCGAAAACCTCTCTCCCCCCGCCCCGCCAAAAAAAGAGTTACTACTTTTTTTGTTTAAAAACTATTAAAACATGTGCTTTCTCACTGAAAAATTTCAGGCAAACCAGAGACTACATAGTAAAAAAAAAAAAAAAAGGAAATTTCTTCAACTGAACTTCTCATTTACCAGGGTTTTGCTAATACCAACTCTGCTTTTTTTCTTCTAGGAATATAATGTATAATACATTATCATATATTGTATGGTATACTGTATGTAATGGATAGTATTACTATCTGTAATATATAGTATATGTAATGCACATCATTGTATACCATGGGTAGTATATAGTACGTATATTATTTAAATTTATTATACAAACTTTATAAAGTAATATATTTTATACACACCTGTTTGATTTTTTTTTAAATTGAAGAATACCTTGGATAAATGAGAAACTGAGAAAAACATTTTTATCTTCCTGAAATGTGTTAATATCTCTAAATATGTATTAACTCTTCTAAAATTTGAAAAAAAATTTAAATTTAGAAAAGTAATCAAAACATGAACAGACATTTTGCAGAATATAAGTGCAACTGACCATTAAACATGAAAATGTGCTGAGTCTCACTTTATGGTAGGATACATATATAAATCTACATTGTGACAATATTTTTCACTTTTCAAATTGACCAAATACTATGGCATTGATGCTTTTTTTATTGGCTAATGAGTGCAAAACAGGCATATTCAGACATTGCTAATAAAAATAAAACAATGGCAAATCTTAAGGAAAATAACTTGGCAATATCTAGTCAAATTACATATATAGTTACCCCTTGACCCAGAAATTTTATATCAATAGAATTTCACTTCAATGTCTTGAAGTTACACTGGAAATAATATAAATTTACATCTAGCCAGCAGCAATGTTCATGAGCAAAAGACTGAAAACAACCTCAATATTTATCAAAAGCCTAGTTGAATAAAAACACAATGCAACTCTAAAAAGGAATGAATGATATCACCGTGTAATGATGGGTATGGTCTATTGGCTCCATATCTCAGTGAAGAATGTAATATGCATTACAAACGATATGAAATGTGTTGCCTTTTATTTCAGGAAAGTGGGTATATACAAATGTGGACCAACCCGTATACCTGATGCTAACCTGTTTGAGGACAGGGAGAAGAGAATGTAGACAACACTGATAGAAACTACACTCCTCTGAATGTGTCATTTTTTCATAGTTTTGACTTTGGAAGCATGGATATGTTTTACATAATTATGAATAAATATTAAGTAAAGGTTTAGAAGGTGACCCTAAAATAGATAAATATCTTGTTATTCTAAAATGAATATAACAAATATTAAAGAAAATAATTAAAATAATTAAATGTCATTAGCAACCAGTAATTTAATCAAAGGAAGAAGATACAAGTATAAAAATGATCACTGTGAACTCATGACTTGTTTTTTTCCTGCCAATGTGTACATTTCCAGAGAAAACAACAGAAGTTGTGAACAACTCAGCAGAAAGAGCCCCTCTGGCACCTGGATCATGTTTCCTAAATACTACATCATACTAAAATTAACCAGGACTCCATGGGAGAAAAAAATGTATAATTAAAGATCTAAGGAAAGAAAATATACAAAATATGCCTAGACTGCCTTGTTGCATCTAAAAGCAAAGACAGTACCAAAGACTAGTGGAGATTTTGTCAACAAGATGAAGAAGCCATCTTGACGGGATGCCTAGTAGCAGAAAGTTAGACAACGTGAGCATAAAAAAGAATAGTAGACTGAAATGGCATGAATAAGGTGCAGTTCAATGAATTAAAATACAGCAGATTCATGGTCTGAGCCCAGAGCACAGCAGTTAAAATGTTATATAGATGACACTGGATGCTATGTGGCTGACCAGAGTTCAAACCCTGGTGGTGTGGAGGATATGTTGGACAGGCCCAGGATCTGGGTGAGATGAAGAGTTGATGGAAAAAGGATTTCACTCTGGCTGGCTCTTCTGGGGGAGAAGAGAGAACGTACCCCAAGGAGAAAGACTGTGGATTGAGAAAGAACAGAACAGACAAAAGTGGGGACAGGCAGACAGGCATCCTGCTCATTCTTTTAGAGGGAGGCAAAGCCCCATACTTCAGTGTAGAGCTCTTTGTGGTGCTAAACAAGTCTCTCCAGGCCTGCTCTGGCTGAAGCTCAGATTCCTTCTATCTGTAAAGCCCAGAAGTGGGTTATGTCTTTGTTTAGAAATTTTACATGCTCTGTAGTGATAGCACAAAGACTGTATCCACTTTAAGATGCTCCCTACATTTTCTCTCTCTACCCCCCCCCCTTTCAGTTGCACCTGCACCTGCATCTTCTGGCAAAAATACAATACAATACAATACATTCTTACAAGATAACAATCTAGCATTGGGACCAGCAAATGGCATAGTGGTTATTGAGCTGAACTTGCACATGGTCGACCCCATTTAGAGTCCCAGACCCAGTGGCTTAAAACTCATGCAGAGTGCATATGTGTGCAAGCCCAAAATCCCAAAAAGAAAATGGAGGAGAAGGGATTGCACGATAAGCATCACTCTGGGAGGTGATTTCTTTTTTTTTTTAGAGAGGTTTTCGCTATAGGGCGTGTGCGCTCGCCAGACAGACAGAGAGAGACATAGAGACAGAAAGCGAGAAATCACCCCCCAGGGAGGATGGGCACGCCGGAATCCCTTCTCCTCCATTCTCCTCTCGGGATCTTGGGCACGCACGCACACGCGCCTGGTGTGAGTTTTAAGCCACC
>NW_006203687.1:1353791-1354488 GCF_000334495.1 Tupaia belangeri chinensis
AGACGTGTGGCCCTAAGAAAAAAATCCCTCCAAAAAAAAAAAAAAAAAAAGAGAAAAGAAAAAAAATAATCTATAGCATAGAGATGCAGCCTCTACCAAAAAATCCTCACTGGTCATCATTGGAGATTATAAAACAACATTACATTATCTGAATGGAGGTAAATAAGAGGAATAAATTAAGTAACCATTGACTTTTCCTAAAAATACTATATTTCAGGGGAGCCAAGTAGTTCATGAAAGAAAGCCTTTTTAGAGAAAAAACATTAATATATGAAAAGAGGATAACAATTAAAATATTACTCTGAGAATTCCATTAAAGGGGAAAACAGAAGCAGAGGGGGTAATTCAGAGAGAGAGAATGGCCAGACAGAACCAGGTAAGTGCAAAATAAAGCAGAAACCTGATGTTCTGACAGAAGACACGAAGGGGTTTTGGGCTTTTGGTTCCAGATGATATCGGATCAGCACACAGCCTGTCTCTTTCATGAGCAATAACCATGCTGAATTAACATGCATGAAGAAACTATAAAAAGAAATTGGAAGGCAGACAGGTTTAGGTATCCTGGATAAGGACCCAGACCCGAGGTAGGACTTTGTGAGTTCCCTGAACCCTTTTCTTTTGCCTCTCATTTATTTCTGCCTGGGTATTAGAACAGCTTGAAATGCAGAACCACCAATGAAGACATAAAAAGTCACAG
>NW_006203687.1:1354504-1380520 GCF_000334495.1 Tupaia belangeri chinensis
GAAGACAAGAAAAGGAATTCTGGTGGAACAGAACCTTTCTGATGTGATCTGCTGGGCTCTAGGGAAGCCCAGCAAGGTGCCATGTCATCTGCCCCAGACCCGACTTCAGTTTCAGCTTCAGATTCTATGGGAGGGAGCTCAGTGAATCCTCTCTACCCACAAAGATTCTGCTTGATTTTAATTTAGTTTTGAACATGTAAAACACGAACACAGGTTTAGAAGTCAGAGATATACAAATGGTATACTCAGAAAATGCTCCTCACAATTGACTCTTTTATCCCATTTTTATTTTCATTCTTTTGAACTGTTTTTACCCACCCACCAGTCACATCAGTTAATATGGAGATATTTTCTTATTTTCTCTTCCTATCTTTCTGTTTTGAATGAAAGTATATTAACCCAATGAGATTAGGACTCATAGTTGGTTAATAACTTGAAAAAATAATAAGCTGGGAGACACAACAGATAAGACGTTTTATGGACACATTTTATCACACACACACACGCATTCCTTTACAACATTTGGTACGGAAGCAAGTCCTTTCTTTGGACGTACATTAACTAAAAGACCATTAACTGCAAGTCCTTTCTTTGGACGTACATTAACTATTTGGAGTTTGCAGTGAGCTTTTGTTATATAAAGCACAAAGATTTATAAGATGAATAGAGAGAGCTGTGATTAATCCAGCTCAGATAAGTGGAGGTCAGTTAAGAGGTCTTTCTATTTCAGGAATATTCAAAGGTACAAGTTTTTGGTTCAATTTATCAAGTCTATGGTTTTTCCTTTTTCATCAATTTCTTAAACCCATTTTATTAATCCTCTGCTTATATTTTATCTTAGTTTAGTTTTGAGAGAATGATTTTTTTTCAGGTACTTTAGCTGAAGACTTTTATCTTTGGTTGAGTTCCTTGGAAACTAAGCTTGCGATGGGAATTCTTGTGCAAATAATTTGTTAGGAAAAAAATCTCACAAAAATCTATAAGGCACTAGGTAGAAGGGTTGGGAAGGAGGAAGAGTCTAACTGCACTCTGATCCTGTTCAGAGCACCGGACACTGAGCACAGCTTGTACCATGGTCTGTCATAACTTGGGACAACAAAGCAGGAGTTTTGGGTCCCAACAGTCAGACATTGCTCCAGCTACTGGAGTTTGAACAGGGACATAACTCAGGCACTTCTAGGTCAGGTGTGCAGTTGTGCAAGTGCAGGTCTCTGGAGAAGTGTGCAGGGATTAGCCATTAGCAGGAGTACACATCACAGCTAATGAAGGATTCCTGGAGATCTGGGCAGAGACTAGACAGAATCTGTTGCAATTTATTTTACTCATTTTAGTGTTTCTTGAGTAATAAAACAATTTGAAACAATGTCTATCCTTTCTGTTTATTTTTAGTTGCCTCCCTTAGGTTTTGATATTTTCATTTTGTTAATTTTTAATCATTTATTTCTTTTATCAGTGAGAGAAAGTATGAAAGACAGTTACAGAGACAACACCTTTAGTAAGGTCTTTACCCTCAGAGCATCATGTTTCACCACTGTGCCATGATCTGGTCTCTTACTTTTGTAATTTTTAAGTACTTGAGCATTCCCCGTGAATCAGATATATTCTGCAAAGCACTTTAAATCCATTATCTTATGCAATCTTCATAATAGTGTTTAAGGTCAATATAATTATTTCTATTCTTCAGTTGAAGACACCAAGGTGTATAGGAGGTGGTAGTCTGGGTTTTAGTCAAGCATTCTGACATCAGAGCCTCTGCTCTCAGCCCTCTCTGTCCTGGGAGTATTTTCAGGGACTCGATGGAAATGTCCTTTGTCCTAGTTCAATCTTAGGTCTGCATTTTGGGTTCTCTTCGTTGGGTCTTGCCATCATCTTGAGACCATTAGTTTTATAACCTAGAGAAATCTTTCTCTGTATTGGTTTGCTGGCGAAGTCCTTTTCTGGCTCTGCTTTGATTTATTTTCTGTTGTATTTTGCTTTAGTCACATGGGCGCATGATCGATTTCAAAGAGAAATAAAAATGTGTGATCTCTCAGCTATCTTAAACTGGAAATTTCTGTTTTTTTTTTTTTCCCCAAAATATCTAACTTATTTTAGGTTCAATCTGGTGGTCCCAAACATTGTACAGGAGAGTTTCTTCTTGTGTGCTGTTTTGAATCCTATGGCATCAGAATTTTAAATAAATGTCAGAAAAGCTTATATTTTATTTCTAACTTCTTCTTGGTTATAACTCCCAAAACTTTAGTGTTCAGTTTCTGTCTTGTCAATATTCATCTTAAACCAAAAACTCTGAAATGGTTAGTGGTGAAGGAAAACACTTTTATCCCTTAGCAGATGCATTATGAAATGCATCACATTATGGAATGCATCACATTATGGATGGCAAATCCTTTTCTGTCATGAAGAACAAGTCCTTAATTGTTTTATAAACCTTTTGATCAATGTGGATCATCCTTTTAATTTTATTTATTTATTAAACAAGACACACATGTTTAATTCTGAGATGTTTCATACTTACAAGATAAAAATTATACATAACAGATAAAATAATCTATTTGGCCTATATCTCTATCTTCCTACTTTAATAGGTTTAACTATTAGCCAGTTGACCACATTATTTTTAACCTCTGACATTAATTTCTTTTTTTCCCAGAGAACATGTATATTTGCCAGGAGGGGAAAGAGAGGGAGAAGGAGGAAAAGGGGAAGGACAGGAAGGAAGAAACCCCAATTGGGAGTGGTTACACATAATTTTTCCTCCTTCATTTCCCTCCTGTCAAGGTTTGGAGCACACGTGCCTGGGATGTTTTTCAAGCTGCTGGGACTGGGATTCAAACTGACGTCAGCCATGTGAGATCTGACTCCTCTAACTACTAGATCTTAGGGCCAGCCCTTGCTAGACATTCTTAATGATCATGCTGGCCCATGTTCTTCCAAGGGGCAGCTTTCATATAAAAGAAGGCCTCATGCTTCATCCTTCCATTTTTTTTTTTTTTTTTAGTGGGAATACTTGAGTTTGTGAAATGCTCCATTACTCTAAGATTTGACTAAAATATTTTAGTAAATAGCAAAAATTATTCTTGAATTTATGAGCTTCTAAATGGAGTTGGAGATTTCTTTTTCTTTTTGTTTTCCTTCCTACCTAAAAAAACAATTTGTCCTTGCTGTAAAAATCTGGCGAATGTAATCTAGACTGATGACACCAGCAAAACCTGGGTATACCACTCTAGCTAAGGAACTATGAACTTTCAAATGCTCTGACTGTAGGGTGTTTGACTCTGAAAATTTCCTCTACAGTAGGTTTTCCTCCCACAATATTAATAGCTACAACAGATTGCTGTCTTCCCACAGCAGGGACTTTGGCACCAAACAGAGCGATGGTGGCAGATGTGCTCTCACCTCTCCCACATGTAGAGTCATTCTTCTATTTCATGAGAGAAGTTCTAGGATTCAAACTTAAAGAAGCAACTGGTTTTGAAGAATAGAACTCACTCCAGCTGCTCAGCAACACTCATCATTTTTTACAGTCGAACACTGCTATTAATGAATGTTGCTTTCCCAATGGACAGCACATTTTCTAGCATGTGACATGGAAAGAATTCCATTTCCATGTCTGTCTTTGGTGAGTGTCTTCTCTAGAAGATTATTGTCACTGGCTTTTTTTTTTTTCCCCAGAGGTTTTTGGGTTAGGGGGCATGTGCTCACCAGGGAGAGACAGAGTCAGAGACATTGAGAGGGAAAGTGAAAAGTCACCCACAAGAGGGGATGGCTGTGCTGCACTCCCTTCTCCCTCCATTCTTCTCCTGGGATTTTAGGCATACATGTACACGTGTCTGGCGTGATATGCAAGCTACCAGGTCAAGGACTCAAACTGTGGTCAGTCATGTGGGAGTCTAGCTACATAACCACTATGTCAAGTGCTTGCCTGTCACTGGCCATTTGTAAGCTGGGTACATCAGATGGAGTTTGGTCAGGAAATAGCATTCAACTCAGATCAACTAAAGATACCCTAATGAGAAATTAAAAATTATAGCATGGTTAAAGGGACCACAGAGAATTCCGAGACACCTATGGGCTAGCAGAGTGGGACATCTGGAAGGTCAGAAGAAAGAGTATTCCTAAAACCTCTGAAAACTGGAGCTGTAGATAAACCTTGGAATTAAGAAGTGAGTCATTAACAGAACTACACCATTAAAGCAGGAAGAGAGTAGAAAAGAAATTCCCCAACCCCTTTCTCTTTCTATACTCCCATCTCTTGCTGAGGTCTCCTATTACCTAAGAAGCAAAGACCAAGAAAGCCTCAAAAATCCAACCTGTAAGGATCAGATTTCTAGGGCACAGAACAGTCAGAAAAGAGTAGAAATGGAAGGGGAGTAGGCAATAGGAAAGGAAGCAGAGAAGAAGAAGCACACAGATAATACATTAGATATTTTAAATAGATTCCCTTTGTCATTTATCCTCACAACATCCTGGAAGTTTCTGTTGCCATTATATATATAAACAAAGGAGATCTCTGACCTTTAAACATCTCTAAGGCCACGTAAGTTTGGAATAGTGAAGTTGGGCTGCACACTAAGTTCTGTATGTCTGTATGATGATGTTTTTATGCTCTATACAGCCGACACTGACTGTAATTTGAGGGAACTCTTCAAAAAATTCATGGAAAATATGTATTATGAAAAAATTGTTCATAGATTTAATTTTGTTGTGTGTCAAAATAGACATATTTATCTCCGTTTTCCGTAAACTTTTGCAAGTCCTCTTGAAGCAGGCCAGCTTGAGGGTTAGCAGGACTGCAGCCATTTTGAAATTAAGAAAAGCCTCTAATGAAAACAGTCTGGCCAAGTGCTGAGTTATGGGGAGATCAGAACTGGTTTTGAAGAATAGAACTCACTCCAGCTGCTCAGCAACACTCATCATTTTTTACAGTCGAACACTGCTATTAATGAATGTTGCTTTCCCAATGGACAGCACATTTTCTAGCATGTGACATGGAAAGAATTCCATTTCCATGTCTGTCTTTGGTGAGTGTCTTCTCTAGAAGATTATTGTCACTGGCTTTTTTTTTTTTCCCCAGAGGTTTTTGGGTTAGGGGGCATGTGCTCACCAGGGAGAGACAGAGTCAGAGACATTGAGAGGGAAAGTGAAAAGTCACCCACAAGAGGGGATGGCTGTGCTGCACTCCCTTCTCCCTCCATTCTTCTCCTGGGATTTTAGGCATACATGTACACGTGTCTGGCGTGATATGCAAGCTACCAGGTCAAGGACTCAAACTGTGGTCAGTCATGTGGGAGTCTAGCTACATAACCACTATGTCAAGTGCTTGCCTGTCACTGGCCATTTGTAAGCTGGGTACATCAGATGGAGTTTGGTCAGGAAATAGCATTCAACTCAGATCAACTAAAGATACCCTAATGAGAAATTAAAAATTATAGCATGGTTAAAGGGACCACAGAGAATTCCGAGACACCTATGGGCTAGCAGAGTGGGACATCTGGAAGGTCAGAAGAAAGAGTATTCCTAAAACCTCTGAAAACTGGAGCTGTAGATAAACCTTGGAATTAAGAAGTGAGTCATTAACAGAACTACACCATTAAAGCAGGAAGAGAGTAGAAAAGAAATTCCCCAACCCCTTTCTCTTTCTATACTCCCATCTCTTGCTGAGGTCTCCTATTACCTAAGAAGCAAAGACCAAGAAAGCCTCAAAAATCCAACCTGTAAGGATCAGATTTCTAGGGCACAGAACAGTCAGAAAAGGGTAGAAATGGATGGGGAGTAGGCAATAGGAAAGGAAGCAGAGAAGAAGAAGCACACAGATAATACATTAGATATTTTAAATAGATTCCCTTTGTCATTTATCCTCACAACATCCTGGAAGTTTCTGTTGCCATTATATATATAAACAAAGGAGATCTCTGACCTTTAAACATCTCTAAGGCCACGTAAGTTTGGAATAGTGAAGTTGGGCTGCACACTAAGTTCTGTATGTCTGTATGATGATGTTTTTATGCTCTATACAGCCGACACTGACTGTAATTTGAGGGAACTCTTCAAAAAATTCATGGAAAATATGTATTATGAAAAAATTGTTCATAGATTTAATTTTGTTGTGTGTCAAAATAGACATATTTATCTCCGTTTTCCGTAAACTTTTGCAAGTCCTCTTGAAGCAGGCCAGCTTGAGGGTTAGCAGGACTGCAGCCATTTTGAAATTAAGAAAAGCCTCTAATGAAAACAGTCTGGCCAAGTGCTGAGTTATGGGGAGATCAGTTTGAGGAATGGTTGGATGAGAAACCAGGAGTGGGCATTTGAATTAAAACTGGAGTCAGGATAATTATTCAGGGGAAGGCAATTGACTGATTAAGGAATGTGGTGAGGAATGAATTGCATGCGATTCTATCTATAAATATCAAGTGCCTGCTGAGGTTTTTGAGCCAGTTTGTTGGTGCCTGTTGACCGTCTCCCAGTAACTTGGTTGCTGAAATAAAGTCCCTTCTCCTCCAGCCTCTTCTCTTTTCATCGACTGCAAGTAGAAGCAGCTGGACTTAGCTTGCCGGAAACACTCTTGTACCTTTACCATGGATTATGCTATTTTTCTGCTGCAAATTTTTCAGTAATGCCCCATTGTGTTTGAAATAAAGTAAGACTCTTTAGCTTGACATGAAAGGTCTCTAATATTTGGCCCCTTTTCCTTTTCCAACTTCATCTTTTCTGTCATCCTAACACATGCACTAAACTCTCAAAGTCTGACTGCTTTTGCATTTCCCTGTCTTCCTTCACCCCGTTCTCACTTGTTGAGATGTTTGTAAATGTCATGTATTCTCCTGGTACATCCTCTTTCAAGTCTATTTTTTCCTCTTGCCATTTCATTTTGGTCCTTCAAACATCAACCCAGATTTGGCATCACTTCCACCTGGAATTGCTCCAACGCTCCTCCATCCAGTCTGGGATAGGTGCCTTTCTCCAAATTCCCGCAACACAGTTTGATAGTCATAGTCCCTGCACATGGTTCGTATGCAGGCCTCCCTGGGCTGTGCTCAAGGACAAGGACTTCATTTTATTCATCTTTTATTTCTTACGCCTAATTCTACAGCTGGAATATAAAAGGCTACACACACATCTGTAATTGTTGAACAATACATGAATATTCTAAATTATTGAGGCTGCATTTTCTTTTTTTTTTTGGAGAGATTTTCACTGTAGGGCGCGTGCGCTCGCCAGACAGAGAGAGACATAGAGACAGAAAGCGAGAAATCACCCCCCAGGGGGGATGGTCACACCACAATCCCTTCTCCTCCATTCTCCTCTCGGGATCTTGGGCATGCACGCACACGCGCCCGGTGTGACTTTTAAGCCACCGGGTCCGGGACACGAACCGCGGTCGACTACGTAGGAGTCCAGCGGCATAGCCATTACGTTAACTGCTGGTTCCCGAGGCTGCATTTTCTTTTTAAAATTTATTTACTTTTTTGAGAGAGAGACAAATAGAGAAAAGTACTCTTGACAGCGTGTCATTGTACCACACTCCAACCTCTGGCCCTGCAGCCAACAATAGAGATGCCTATGCACAACTGGCACATTTCAGGTTGACCTGGGATCTAAACTGCCACCTTCCGTGTAGATCCAGCATTTCAGAGCTGTGCCCTGCAGTCTGTGCCACTGAAGCTGGGCTGAATCTTTATTTTCTTTGTACATGATCACTATTTTGGAGGGGAGAAGGAATGCTGCATCTTCTTAGGGGTTTAGGTATAGGTAATACATTTAAGTACCTACATGGCATCATTTTATAGTACATGCTGCAAGGCTAAGCAATCTCATATACTATTCAACTTTCTAAGATAAAATAACTCCGTAGATCAAGAACAAAGGTAAGAGGAAATTATTAAAATACATTAAAGTTGATGGATGGATAACCATCTTCTGAAGCACATCTGATTTACTAGAATAGAGGAATCTGCTAAATAAAGAATAAAGGATGACCCTCAGAGAGTGGGAAAAGATATAATAGGTTTTTGCCACTTGGGTAATAAGGGTGGAATCAGGATGGGAAACAACCCTGGAGATATTTGAGAAAATGTAAAAAACAAAATGTGCAATAAAAAAGTCAATGAAACTTCAGGTAATAGACCTAAAACAGGCATTTGACTTTCTCTCCTTTGTATTTTTTTTTCGTGTGTGTTATATCTCCCTTTCAAAAAAGATTGAATGAAGATGTGAAAGATGAAATAGAAAAGTGAATTCAAAAGAGAGGAATAGAGAAATGAGAAAAAAGATGAATTCCTGAAAAAGTCAAGGTTGTCATAAGAGGTATTCAAATATGGTGGAGGGGATGGCAAGGGCAGTGGTGTGTGGAAAGATTACATGGCAGAAAGAGAAGGGGACAGCAAAGATGTTTCTCATTTTGCATCTCGTTTTAGCTTGGTCTTCATTCCTATATCATTTCAGTTGAGTGTTAGAGGCTGAATGAATTGAAATACAAGTTGTTTATTGTTCTATAAATGGGGCAGCAGGCCAAAAAAGCCCAAGGAAAAAGCAAAAACAGTTTTTGGAATAGAAGTTGAATCCAGTGGTGAACCAAGATTGAATAAAAACAGTTGATTTGGGCTATCACTTAAAGGCCTAATGAATGTTTTAGTACTTTACTACTTAAACCTGGCTTTGGTTTCATGGTTTTCTTGAGGAAACTAAAATTAATTTTGTGAGCTTCAGGGTAAAAAAGAATGTGAGGGAAATATGAAATTTTCCAAGTGTCTTTTAGCCTCAGGAACATTCTGTTATGTAGAATTAGTGAAGAACTTGACTTGACTAATAATGTGAAAACAGTAACAGCATATTTGGCATATGTGGGCTTAAACTATTATTCATAGGTAGCATATGTCATGGGGGACTTCATAGCATGAGATAAAGAAACAGATTTTTAAAACTGTAAAATTTGAAAGAATTATGAGTTTCATTTAAACACATAAACACCCCCATACTTCTTCCATAGTTACGATACAAGGCTTGGTGTAATTATAGTCTAGTGCTAATGTGGAAAGGAAAGAAAAAAATGAACAGATATTTCTTCCTATGAAGTGAAGGAAACATCTAGAAACCTTTGAGCTGCTTTCTGTGCCAGACAATAATAACATATGTAAGTTTCAGTAAAGTACTTTGGCCCTCTGGAGATAGAGGATTTTGCTGTGCATCTCGATAAGGTATTTAAAGTTTTATTTGGCAGTGGATAGAAAACTGCCAATGTGCATGAAGGTCTGACAATTGCTCTTCAGAGGCCGCATTGCAGATTAGCAATTAGGGTCTAGGGAATCCAGGGGAGGCCAAATGCCAAGAACCTAAACCCGAAAGATTGTATTTTTGAATATGTTTACAGCAGGTTTAGCGTGAGAGCTTAAACTTAGTTTGAAGAGTAGTAAAATTTGAGTCATAGCCTGCTCTGCTTCTCTTCTTGCATGGGGGGGAAGAGATACTAGAAAACTGTCTTCCTTCCCCCACCTCATTGGGTTATCTGTAAAGTCATGACATATTTAATATATTATCAATAGTATTTAAAAAGAATGAAAATGAATGACTTATAAAAAAAACTCCATTCTCTTGTTGGGTTACTGCTAATAGATATAAAGTTTCAATTTTATAAGCTAAAAAGTAAACATGAACAATGGTGATAGTTACACAAAGTTTTGCATGTATTAAGTACCACCAAACTGGACACTTAAAAGTGATTAAAATGGCGTTTTTATATTATATTTATTTTTACAATTTTAAAATATGGAAAGAATAGAAAACCAATACATTCTTTAATAAGTTACATGATATTATTATCGTGCTTTTTAACATAATATATGAGGGTATGAAAACCAAGGTTTTTTTTCTAGAATAGAAACATACATCAGAATGCAGAAATATTGGAAATGACAAACCATTATTTTTTTTCCCTCTGGGCAACTCCTGGGTAAGCCTATAGGGGAGAGAGTTTTGGATAAACAGTATAGGCTTGCTTTTCCTTTTCTCCATCAACATCATCAAAATCTAAGGGATGAATTATACCGCAGCTGGTTAAGCCTCTCAAGGATGCAGAGGAGGGACCAGCAGTTAGCGTAATGGCTATGTCACTGGACTCCCATGTAGTCAACCGCGGTTCGAGTCCTGGACCCGGTGGCTTAAGCTCACAACCGGTGCATGTGCGTGCGTGCCCAAGATCCCGAGAGGAAAATAGAGGAGAAGGGGTTGCGCGTGGCCATGATTTCTCACTCACTGTCTCTCTGTCTCTCTCTGTCTTTCTGGTGAGCGCACGCACCCTGTAGCGAAAACCTCTCCAAAGGAAAAAAAAAAAAAAGATGCAGAGGACAGATATTGATGAAAGAGCAAGATCCCTTTCAAGACAATATTAGGCGATGACAACAATGAAGTGACTTCTTTAAAATTAATTAATTAATTTGGAGAGGATTTTGCTATAGGGTGCGTGCACTCGCCAGAAATAGAGAGAGAGACAGAGAGACAGAAAGCGAGAAATCACCCCCCAAGGGGAATGGCCACGCTGCAATTCCTTCTCCTCCATTCTTCTCTCGGGATCTTGGGCACGCACGCACATGTGACCGGCGTTGAGTTTAAGCCACCGGGCCCAGGACTCAAACTGCGGTTGGCTCCATGGGAGTCCAGCAACATAGCCATTTCACTAACTGCTGGTCCCAACAATGAAGTGACTTCTTCAAACATTCATCAATAAACTATAAGGCGCTTTGGCTCTATTTCTGTGTTGTACTTATCTTCAGAAAT
The DNA here is from genome assembly GCF_000334495.1 of Tupaia belangeri chinensis. Taxonomy (NCBI): domain Eukaryota; kingdom Metazoa; phylum Chordata; class Mammalia; order Scandentia; family Tupaiidae; genus Tupaia; species Tupaia belangeri. The sequence continues at coordinate 1,365,275 of NW_006203687.1, forward strand.
ATATGCATGATTTTACTATAGCATAAACGCTAGGGAGTCAGAGCCTGCATCATCTGTCTATCTTCCTTCCTTCCTTCCTTCCTTCCTTCCTTCCTTCCTTCCTTCCTTCCTTCCTTCCTTCCTTCTTCTTTTCTCTTCCTTTCTTTTTTTCTTTCTGTTTATGTAGAGCATATACACACACAGACGCCTGAAAGAGAAGCACTCTCCTCAGGGTCTGTTCACCCTGTGATCATCTTCCAATGACCCTTGAGTTTGTTTGATTTGGGGCACTTGTGCTCGTGCCTACCATGTTTCAGGCTGGCAGTGCCAGGGATTTGAACCACGGTCCTCATGTTGTTTCCAGCACCGCAGTTCAACATACTACCACTTGTACAATTACGGCTGAGTCATCTCTTATTTATTTTTGCATCTGTAGTTCTTGGCACAATCCTCGCTCTTGTTTCTCCTTGAGCATGTGTAATGAACATGTTAATATTGTTACCAGATAAGAAGCTAAAAAATGTTGTGAAAAATCAAATTAAAGTTCAAGTTTATTTTGGTAAAAAAATTTTGAAATCCATGTACCTTTTTTTCATAATATATATTTTCTTTGAATTTTTGGGAAATATACCTCCTACTGATATTGACAAAATTATTTGCTCCTAATTATAAATAGAATCTCGGCTTCTGGTTTTCTTGGTCTTGTTGACCTGGGACAAACAGCCTTGTTAATATGAATGGTTCTTGTCATTAATTTCCTGATGTCTTCTCTTAGCATCTGCTTTCCCTAAATGTTTTCTAAAACACTAATCCACTAATTGCGATACTGAGGATTAATAACACTTAAATGACCAATTGATTTACACAAATTAATTTTTATCCAAACTTCTGATAGAAAATATTAACAGAGAACACAGATTTTTTTATCTACCAAATTCTGTTTTGTACACATCAAGTTTATAAAAATGAAGATTGCTGAATCATTGTTTGATTATAAAAAATTCCTCATAATATTTTCAACAGATTATTAGATATATTAAAAATATAAATCAAAAATGTTTATTTCATGCATCCTCTTCAATAAAATAAGCTCCAACTCTTAAGAAAGTAGTCAAAGATGGACCCAAAGCAGTGTTAAAAAGTATGTACAATATTTAATTATGTATTTTAAAAAGTAATAGGAAATTTTATCTTTTCTTTTATAAAGGCACAACATGTCCTGAATTCTAAAATGGATTCTATAGTAACCTTGTCAACTAAATGATGGCAGTGTCCAAAAAAAAAATATCAAACCACCAATAAAAAAGCTACTAAAAACATATTTACTGTAATATGTATTCTGCACTGAGAACCAGTAAAACATATAAATGTGAGGTTACTAAAATCTAGTTCTTGTAAATTAACTGCAGGAATTGTGGAAAACTAAATGAATGGATAATGTTATATTCTAGATGGAAAGACTGAAAGTAATACCAATTTTTTTCAAATTTAATATAAAAAGGCAGTAAGATAGGTTGAATATCCTTTATCTAAAATACTTGGAACCAGAAACATTTCAGATTTTAGGGTTTTTTTTTAAGATTTTCAGGTATCTGCACGAATGTAGTGAGCTGTATTGTGGGTGTTCCTAAGTCGGAAGGTTATTTCACACAGCATTTTGTTTTGACTATGACCTACCTCATGTGGGCAGGCATGGAATTTTCCATTTCTGGTGTCATGTCAATGTTGAAAACGTTTAAAAGTTTCACATTAGGGATGCTCAATCTGTATTAAGGTAAAAACAAAGGAAATTTGCATGGACTTTGACAAATTAATGCTGAATTTTATTGCAAATAATGATAAAAATAATTAGAAATTCAGAAAAAATTTCTGAAGTTGTAGAAAGATGCCCCATAAAGGGTTATAATTATAAAAGAGAATTGATTTCTTACAAAAAGTGATGGATCGATGCTTAGACCAAGGAAACAAAGTACAGAAATATGTATGCATATTCATGTGCCCATACTCACACACACGTACATACAGATGGAGTCATGTATGGAAGGAGGTATTAGGGCATCAGGAAAATCAAGTCATATTTCTCTATATTTTTCCATGCAAAAAATGCATCATGACTTTCCTGACAACCTAATAGACTATATTCAAATACGATGCCATTTTATTTAAGGAACATGAGCACTACAGAATTTAGTGTTCTCCGTGGAGGAGGCATCCTGGAACCTATTCCCCATGAATACCATATATCTATGCCACAGATAAAGATTGGCATTATTGATAAATGAAGTGTTTCTACGTTTAGAAAAATAAGAACACAATACAAATAACACATAGGCATGATCACGTCGCAATCCTTTTTCCTCTGTTTCTTTATCCTGTCAAGATTTTGGGCATACATTACATGTGCTCAATGATTTTTCCAAGTTGCCAGAGCTAGGATTGTCACTGCAGTCAGGCATGCAGCATCGGGCTTCCTATGCATAACACTTACCCTTTGTGCTATGGGGCCCGTTCTATAAGTAGCCTGTTTTTCTTTGGTTGTAAAACTCAATTGCCTTAATTTCTAATTCTCTGGTAAATTTGTCTGACATTTTATTTTCTGGCTATATTTAATTCTTCTCCCATGTGGTGTTTGTATTGTGTTCTTATTTTTCTAAATGTAGAAACACTTCACCCTTATGAACACACATACGCATGCATGTACAGACATATGTGTATAGTAGAATTCTACTCGTATGAAAAATAAAAACGCAATTTTTATGTAATTTATATAAAATAAGTATTACTTGGGAGCCTATTTAACAGTTGGTATGTAATTTAAAAGAAACACAAAACCCAACAGACAAAATGATCAATGAATAGTTTATTTTTTACTAACACTGTTAGAGGAAACAAAGCAAAACCGACCACAAGGTTAGGTGGAGAGGTAACATAGGATGTAGTCACGGCATTCGAGAACAAAATTATGGAAATCCCTCCTGTCCTTTATCTACACATTTTCTCCTGACATAGCAGTAACTTTCTAATTGTTTTCTCCTCCTACTCCATCAGGCTTCTGTACATTCTAAAGTTCAGCCAGCCAAAGTCATTTTTATGTATCTCGGCGATTCTCTTTTTCCTGTGTAATATTTCCTTTTTCCACATTAGAAGTGGATTACTTTTCCCTGCATGAAAAGTCCACTGCTTTCTGACATCTGTCTCCCTTATTCCAGATTCCCCCTACATACACATTAACACCATGAACTTGGTTTTACTTTGTATCTATCTATAGATATTTTAAAGAATGTTCATAAACACAGAGTACATCAACACAGAAAACATATTTGTAAACTTGAGATTTGTTTCACATTTTGCTTCTTTGATATAGCATCTTTCCTTATGTTAGTAGAGCATGAAAATGTTGTATTGCTATATTTTCACAGCCATATCATAACTATGATGGGCGAAAAGACTTTAGGCAAGCATAATTTAAGTAACTTGCCCAGTCAGGATGTTAGAAAGTGGAGGAGTCATAAGTATTCCCAAGGAGTATGCCTGCAGGGTGGGGTTGACTCCTTTCCTCTTCTGGGAGCAAACCACTACTGAGAAAACTTTTTTCTGGTTGTGTTTTGTAATTAGTTTCAGGATTTTTAGGAAAGCTATGGGACACTTCTATTACAGTAAAGCACCTTTTGAATATAATTGCACCTTTGCCAATTGGCAATGACCTTTGGTCATTCTCCTTGGCTCTTACAGGTTGACATAGTTGGGCATTGTCTGACCTACTTTGTGGAAATTCTGGAGTTGTAGGAAAAACTCTTGGACTAAAAATGAGAAATCTAAATTCAGGTTGCCACTGTGGAATGTGATTAGAAATCCCAGCTATGTGCCCTTCCAAGGGAGTTTTTGTTTTTATTATTTTCTTTTTACATATAATTAACTGTTTTTCTTTCTCTTTTTTTTTTTAACCCAACTCAAAACAGGAAGAAGTTATTATTTGAAAAACATAAAAAGCTATGAAATACTTGCACCAAACTCACTCTCCCTCTCCCTCTCTCTCTCTCTCCCCCCCTTTTTGGTAGATATTAATGAGTTATACTCTGATGGAATAGTGTTTACATTATATATACACATGAAATGAGACCTAAAGAAGCTCTCTGTAAAAACAGATAATTTGTGACACATATATTTGTTCTCTAACTTAAGAGAAAAAATGTGCATTGCTAGTTTTCATAATTGTTTATACACATATAATACAGTTTTAGCTAACAATTTACCAAAATTGCCATCACAACATTGTATTTTCATTGTATTTTGAAAGATATAACTCAATTTGCCAAATTTTTCTTCAAGGCTGAAATGTAACTTATTGTACAAGCCGTTAAGCCCAGAAGCAATATTTTTTGGGGAAAAAAATTAGCTTCACCATTTCTTTTAAGCTACAAGAGGGAAAAATAAATATGAACTTTATTTTATATTACTGTTCTTTTGCAACTTTAAAGGATTTTTAATATTGTATGATATATATATCCATGCAGAAAACAAAACAAAAAGTTCTTTCTTAAAAACAATTTTGTATTTTTCTGAAATAAGATATTATAGAGGATATATTATATAAATATTATATATCCATGCAGAAAACAAAACAAAAACTTCCTTCTTACAAAAACAATTTTGTATTTTTCTGAAATAAGATATTATAAAAGAAACTCATCCATCACCGGTAGCTAAAATCTTTCATTTGGATGTAGGGAGAGAGGACTGATTTTATCATAAAATTAGAAAATCAGAACAGTCACAGTCTTCGAGAGGTACTTAATGACTATTTATAATCTGCTATGAATTACCATGTTAAATATTGGCAGGATGCAGCCAAGAAAATGCTAATGCACCAATACAATTTTGTTAATATTAACTTACCAACCTGGTTTTATACTTGTTATCTTGTAGTAGACATTGCTTAGATGACATAGACTCAAGGCAGTGTCCTATTCTTCTTTTAAGTTAGTGTAATGATCATTTAGGGATTACTTAATATCTTATGAATTTAATTTACATTCTGTCTTTAAGCAGAATTAGTATGAAAATTCCTTAAAAATAGAACTCATGAACATAAAAATCTAAGCTATACATATTGACTTTTTAAGCTTAATCAACTCCATGACTAGATAGCCTGAAATCAAGGTTATTTCAGATTAACAATAATGCATTTTTCTTCTCACTTAATGCCATTTGTGCCAAGAAATATTATTTAAGAACCAAGAAGGAAGAAACTGTGAGCAATGTCTGTTCCAACCAAAACATCCAAATTTGAGATTTCCAATTTGGGGGCAGGGGCTACATTTTGCTTCTGGGTTGAGAGGCAGGGAAGCCAACTGTGAATCTCTCTGCTTTGTGCAGTCCAGAGCTCTCAGAGGTAGAGGTGCCAATGAGCGAAATGGTAAAGGGAAAGGAACTTGGGAAGTGAATGGTCTGTGAAGGGTGAATGTGAATTCTGGAGCCTTCCTTTCCTGCTTCCTTCTTTTCTTTCCTCCCTCTTTTCTTTCTTCCCTCCCTTCCCCTCTGTCTCCCTACCTTTCTTATCATAAATATTCTCATTTTTACTGCAGGAGAAAGTAAGGGACACGTTTGGAATGTTCACTGATAGGAATAGAGCAGATTATACTTTGTTCTAGGGCTCATTTTTGCTCTGTGTGTTTTTGCTTATCCCTAAATCTATTGAATCAATTTCTTCAAGTTTGTGAGTCTTTGAATGTACAATGAATAGAAACTGTGATATAAAATTATATTTCTGTTTTTCTTATTTTTATTCATGATAGTGCCTGTGTATGCACATATGACAGAGAGGGACAGACAGACACAGAGAGAGATGACCACGGGATCTGATCATGCTGTAATCCCACTCCTCTAGTCATCCAGCCCTTTGGATTATGGCCACTGGCATATGTGCTCAGAGGGCTTCAGGCCTGCCAGGCTGAGAACTTTAACTATGGTCACCATGTGAGAGCCAGCTTCTTTTGAGCAGAACATTACTGCTATGTGATGGAGCCAGCCCACTATGGCTTTTAAAATTTTTAGTTTTTGTATAGACATCAACTTGAGATGAGAATACCATTTTCCAATAACAAATAAGTTGATCAGTATTTGTTATTTCTTTTACTCAGTCACTAATTCATTTATTTACTTTTTAAAAAGGGTTTATTTAATTTTATTTATAATTATTTTACTTTTAAATTTGCTACGGGGCACACATGCTCACCAGAGAGAGAGAGAGAGAGAGAAGCAAGCTGCCAAGTCTAGGACTTGAACATGGTTGACCATGTGGGAGTCCAGTGCCTTAATCACCATGTCACCTGCTGACCACAATTCATTTATTAAACAGTTATGGAGTGCTTACTATGTACCAGTGTCTGCCTTGGACACTACAGATATAGCAGTGATGCCCTGTATGGAACATTTCATTGTCTCTTTGTTTCCCAGGGGATGCTTGATGTTTGCATATTTCTGTTAGGTGCTCTTTGTATCAAAGAAAAGTATTAGTCATTTCTATTCAAGTCCTGGGGGGCACTGAGCTGTATTGTGAGCATACCTGTACCAACAAAGGGAGCTGAGATATTCCAGAAATCCAAGTGTAGGAACCATGTGTCTTAGCCTAATAGAAGCTGGAACAGAATTCAAAAAAACTTAGAGGATATAAGCAGCTAGACTTTTACTAAGCTCCACAGCTATATTGCACCATTAATGCTGCAGACCTTGGCTGCTTTTTGCATATTCATCTTCCTACTGTTGTTATTTGCTGTCAACATTATTTCTATTTTTTCTCCCTAATAGTGTAAGGCTTTGCAACCTTTTTATTACTTTGGCTTGTCTATGTGCTTTCAACTGTAGCTCTAGCTACTATTTAATTCTTTATTTTCCAGCTTAAGTTTCCAAGAAATAAAAATCCCATTGACTCAGTTAATTATCCCCTTTATCTGCTTAGGAAGGGTTGTATGAAGCAGGCTCCATTGTGCACCCACGTACCAACCCACTACCTTTGTATCTCTACCTGTGGTACAGTCATGTGTCTCCCTCTGCACCATGGAAGTAAGGAATTATTTCATGACATAAACACAAGTGCCCAAAGCCTTTGCTCAACCAGACAGTCTTGAGAAGGGCCTGGGGCATGTTAGTGACAATGATCACCAATGGCATAGTATAAAGAAAGATTTTGTTGGGGCCAGCAGGTGGCATGGTGGTTAAGGGCCCTAGACTCCCACATGGCCAACTGTGGTTCGAGTCCCAGATCTGCTGCTTGCTGTTTCACTCTCCCTCTTTATCTCTTTCTCACTGTCCCTCTCTGGTCAAATTAAAAATAAATAAGTAAATAAAAATAAAGTTAAATAAAATAATTCTTACAAAAAAGCTTTTGTCTAAATTAGAATTGGCAGGAAAGATTTAACCTTTCAGTTATAAATTCAGTCTGTTCAGTAAATAAAATCATCAGATGGTCTTGGGTGATAATATAGAGATCATTGTGGCTTGTACCATTTTATTTTATTTATTTTATTTTATCTTTTTGATAAAATGCCAGTATATTGAGGCATATGCCTATTATTTTAAAAATCTGCAGAATTGTCTCATGGTATCATTTGAATGATGCTGGAAAAGTCCCTAAATCTCTTCCTAGCAAACAGTCCAGCTCGGTCAGATTCTATCATAAGAGGCAGGTACTGTGGTAAACAGTCCTCATTTCTAATATAGATACATAAGGAAGGACGAGGCCCAAGTTGGCAGTTACCAGTACCTTTCTGGAATGGCTTTTTGCCAGCCTCATTACATTGGTGGCTCACTTCTAACATCCAGGTCTTCCTGATATCATTGCTGACCTCCTTGGCTAATGGGGCTCCATCTTATTGTCTATTTCATATGTTTTCTTTGTGGCTCTTACAGTTTGCAGTTACCTTTTTATTAATTGATTTGTATGTTTGTTTATGTCTCTACTGCCAGAATGTAAGAAAATGAAGATAGGGCTATTAATAGCCGTGTGAACAGATAGTCCCAATAGAGAAACTAGCACAAACTAGCACATATGGGCTGAGTAAATGAACCAAGGAACTGAAGACTGAACAACACCAAGAGAATGGACAGAGATTGATATTCCCAAAGATTCAGGAGCAATTGAAGGTAGAAAGAAAGAACTGGGTAAAAGATAAAACAGAAACACTCTCTGTTCCTGCCGTTCTCCCAAATTATTCCTGCTATTTTCTACATTTCTTCTGTGCTATTCAGAAGTACTTATCATGACATAGGTGTCAAAAATTGTAGGCTGTCTTGGGAACCAGCAGTTAGCGTAATGGCTATGTTGCTGGACTCCCACGTAGTCGACCGCGGTTCGTGTCCCGGACCCGGTGGCTTAAAACTCACGCCGGGCGCGTGTGTGTGCGTGCCCAAGATCCCGAGAGGAGAATGGAGGAGAAGGGATTGCGGCGTGACCATCCCCCCTGGGGGGTGATTTCTCGCTTTCTGCCTCTATGTCTCTCTCTGTCTGTCTGGCGAGCGCACGCGCCCTACAGTGAAAAATCTCTCAAAAAAAAAAAAAAATTGTAGGCTGTCTTTAAGTCATGAAGCCAGATTCCCTGGAAAAAATTACAAAACCTAATATAGTCATTGATTTTAGTTAAATGCCCTTTTAACTACAGGGTACAATTCTTGCCTCACCTTTGATATTCCTAAAAATATACTTTTCTAATATTTTATTTATTTATTTATTTATTTGGAGAGGTTTATGCTATAGGGTGCGTGCACTCACCAGAAAGACAGAGAGAGAGAGAGAGAGAGAGAGAGAGAGAGAGAGAGAGGGAGAGAGAAAGTGATAAATCACCCCCCGGGGGGATGGCCACACCACAATCCCTTCTCCTCCATTTTCCTCTTGGGATCTTGGGCACACATGCACATGTGCCTGGCATGAGTTTAAGCCACCGGGTCCAGGACTTGAACTGCAATCGGCTACATGGGAGTTCAGTGACATAGCCATTATGCTAACTGCTGGTCCCACTTTTGTAATATTTTAAGTACATGGAAAGAATATCTTACCTAGCTTCGCTCCATCATGCATATAAATAGTAATTCCTTTAAGTAAAATTCCCTTAGATAATGTAAATATCCTATAATTTATTGAGTAATAAATACCTAATATATGATAAAAATTGTGTGGGAAGCAAAGAAGAACTTACTGTCATTTCTTACTGAAAAACATTAGTTAAGTAATTATAATAATATTTAGGAAAATGCAGATTTAACGTTAAGTGTCAGGGTGAGTATAGTGCATTTTATGTGGATTAAAAACTCAAGAGACCTGGACTGCCCCCATTGTCTAGTGTTTAAGGGAGCCAGATACTACATGACTGATCATGGTTTGAATCCCAACTCCAGCAGCTTCACAAACATGTGAGATTTTATATTATAATAATATATATTATATATTACATATATACCCTTTGTCAAAGGGTACCAGTCAATCCAGTAAAACCTCTTTAGAAAATGGTGCTGGAAAAACTGGATATCCACCTGCAGAAAGATGAATCTGAATCCTTATCTCTCACCATTGACAAAGATGAACTCAAAATGGATCAAAGATCTAAACCTAAGATCTCAACTATAAATTTATGGTTTGAGGAAACTACTGAGAAACACTGGGGAAACTCTGGGAGACAGGGTAGGCTAAGACTTCTTAAGACCCCCAGAGCACAATCAATAATCCCCCAAATAGGCAAGTGAGATTACATCAGACTAAGAAGTTTTTGCATGGCAAAAGACTCAGTAATTAGTGTGAATCCACAATCCTCAGAATAGGAAAATACTTTTGTAAACTATGCGTCAGATAAAGGACTGATAACCAGAATACACAAGGAACTCAAGCAGCTGTCCTGAAAAAAGATGATCAACCCTATTAAAAGATGGGAGAATGAGTTGAAAAAAAAACACTCTCTAACAAAGATATATGAAAAGCCAAAAGGCATATGAAAAAAGTGTTCAACATCCCTCATTGTAAGGGAAATGCAGATCAAAACCACAACAAGATACCACCTAATGCCAGTCAAAATGACTAAGATTAAAAAAAAAATGGTAACTGCTGGCAGGGAGAACTCTCCTACACTGCTGGTGGGTATCTAAGTTTGTCCACCCACTGTGGAGAACAATTTGTTGATTCCTCAAAGATCTACAAATAGAACTACCATAGGATCCAGTAATACCACTCTTTGGTATCTCCAAAGGACAGAAGAATTCTCAAGTGGAAAAGTGCTTGCACATTGATGTTTATTGCAGCATTATAGACAATTGCTAAGATATGGAACCAACCCAAATGCCCACGAACAGATGAATGGGTTGGAAAAAATATGGCACATATACTCTATGGAATACTACTCAGCCATAGAAAACAACAAGACCCTGGCTTTTGACAGAAAGTGGATAAATATGGAAAATTTACTGCTGAGTGAAGCAAGCCAGGCTATGAAGGAGAGACATTGTATGTCCTCACTTAATATATATCGAGTGCCTGCACTCTGGCTGAAACTCAATGACTAAAGGTTATAGAAACTTAGTAAATGGTTGTGAATATCAGATACAGTGTTGGAAGAAGGTGGATGAAGGAGTAGAGTCTGAGGTAGGACAATAAGGAGAAAAATAGAGAGGCAAGGCATTGATGGGACAAAGAAATGGATTATTATCTATTGAATATAACTTCATAGTATTGTCAGCTGGACTGGTGAGAAATGTACACATGTTGGAATATTCACTTTGTAAGCTAAGTAACATGTGATTGAATGTATAAAAGAAATTGAAATAAAAAGAAATAAAAAAATTAAAAAAATAGAAGTCAAGGGATCAAAGCATTAATGTAGGTTAGAATTGTTATGGTAGGATTAATTTAAAGAGTAAAGCTTGATCTAGCATTTTAATGGAAGGAGACAGTGAGGTAGAATGTGATAATTCTGTTGGAGTTGGGGTCTCTGATGAAATTATTAATCAAATTATTCCTGATGTCAGTCATTATTATTCTTAGTTTCATGAGACTCAGTTCCTCTTTGTTTATTTGCAGCTCAGGGTGCCTAAATTTATGATAATTTATTAACTCTGTGTTAATTTTCTTTCTTCTTGGACCCTAATATAGACTTTGAGACTCTTTGTCAGGAGCAAGGAAAGGAGGGAGGGGGTCTATCTCCTCTTAGGATGTAAAGGGGAAGGTCCACTTCTGTGCTCAGCATAAGAACATAACCCTTGTTGGAGAGCAATTCACAGGGGAACATGACTTTTAGCTTTGTTTCAGGGACTAGTCTGGCTTTCCTTTCCCACTTGAGATTTGTGTTTTGTTCATATGAGAAAAGGGAATGATGACTTATAGACTCTGCCTATAACCAACTCTTGTTTCTTTGCTTCCTCTCCTGGGTATGTAATTCAGCAGCCATTGTTTGGCGTTTCTTTCTCGTCACATATCATATTCCATTCTTTATTTCCAATCCAGTTGCCTCTTTCGCTCTATGTGGCCTTTGGGTACCAGCCCTTGTCTCTCTCTCTCTCTCTCTCTCTTTTTTTTGGAGAGGTTTTTGCTATAGGGCACATGTGCTCACTAGACAGAGACAGAGAGACAGAAAGCAAGAAATCACCCCCCAGGGGGGATGGCCACACTGCAATCCCTTCTCCTCCATTCTCCTCTCAGGATCTTGGGCACACATGCACACACGCCTGGTGTGAGTTTTAAACCACCTGGTCTGGGATGCAAACCGTGGTTGACTGCATGGGAATCCAGTGACATAGCCATTATGCTAACTGCTGGTCCCCCTTTGTCTCTCTTTGTACCAACACTTGGTATGTCCCAGGTAGGTTGACAAGCTGGTCCACCTGCCTACCTGTACCTTGGATTTTGAGACCAGGCAGATGGTAGAGGAGCTAGAATTGACTAAATCAGCAATGTTTTTCAAAACATGGTTAATAAGCCACTCACCTACAGGGAGGACAACATTAATCTTTGTGGGAAGGTTGCATCTGTCAGGTATCTCAGCATTTTACTGAGCAGGTAATCCTATTTTTATGTGACTATTACTTTATATATTTATTTTATTACAATTTTATATTCTAGAACACATCTGCTAAGTTAATTACCCTTTGCTTCAGAGACTTGTAGCAATAGAGCATGTATTTTTTTTTGGGGGGGGGAATGTACATGCAAGAATGTGTCTATATGCACAACGTACATCCACACAAGTCTTTTTACCCACACAAGTTTTTTGATACTGTAATAATTAGAAAAAGTTAAGTATCCTGTAATTTTTAAAGTTTAGTTATTCTAAGAGTGCAAGAGAGAGATGGTGGGCACTCCCAATTAGGTCTTCGTACCATGACACACCCCTGGGCTTAGTCGGTCTGGGTTATGGGCATGTGTGTGTGTAATCCTCCATGTGTTCACAGAGGCCCAGGGACCTGTCCTATGTGGGTTCAGTTGTGGTGCCAACTCTGTTTGGTTTTAAAGGAATGTAATGTTTTCGAATCCTCTAATCATAAAATATTTTCTTACGTGTTCATTTATAGGATCTTTGGAAAGAATCTAGTAATTATCTGGTCTATTTGTTTATCATTTTGACATGAAGAAGATGGATTTTTTAAAATCATAAACAAATTTGAAACAGTATGAACAATAGTAAGTCATAAAAAATACCTCTGCAGATTTCTGAAGCTTTTCCCTTCTTTTAAAGATAGAATTATATAATAAACTTAACATGGTTGATTTAAGTGGGATGGTATTTTAAAGTTATACATGTATATGATGCATATGATCATGTGTACATATTTGTCATTATCAGGTTATTGAATAACCAAAGTGACAGCATAGTGTTTCTATTTGAAAGAGGTATGAGATATTGCACTAATTCATGAAGAGGAAAAACAACTTAGTTCTTTCTTAGTAAGTCAATAAAAGGTATTGAATATAAGAAAGAACTTCCTTAAATGATTTTAAGCATTCAGATTACTGAGTTAATCAAATCAAACCTCTTATATATATATAGAATTATTTTGTCTATGTGTAATAATGCTCATATCAAAACTTGATCATTTTCAGATTGTTTTTTTTTAATTACCTATTTTTTTAGAGAGACTTTTGCTATAGGGCACATGTACTCACCAGAGAGACAGACGGAAAATCACCCCCTGGTGCAGGGGAATGGCCATGCTGCAATTCCTTCTCACCCATTTTCCTCTTGGGATTTTGGGCATGCCTGTACATGTGCCTTGCATTAGTTTTAAGCCACCAAGTCCAGGAATTGAACCACAGTCAACATGTGGGAGACCAGCGATGTAACCATTACACTATCCACTGATCCTGCAAGGTGATTATTGTTTGAACTGAGTAACAGTTTTTGACATTTGCTTCAATGATGAATTTGTGGTCATTTGACCAAGATTATGACAAAAGAATATAATCAGAAAATATTTGGTCTAATAACTATGAGATTTAGATTCATATGAAATCTAGTTTCTTTTAGGTATACTTTTTGTTTTGTTTTATTTTGTTTGCTATAAAGAACATGTGGTTGCTGGAAAGATAGAGAACAAGAGAGAGAAAGGGAAAGAGTGAGGAAGAAGGAGAGAGAGAAATCACCCCAGGGGTGATTTGCCATGATTCCTTCTTATCCATTCTCCTCTGGGGATTTGGGACACACGTTCACATGCCTGGTATGTTTTTCAAGGCACTGGTCTGGGACTCAAATCATACAATCAGCCATGTGGGGCCCATTTGCCTTAATTTTCACAAATGCTGATCCTGTACCTCATCTTCATAAATCTACAGGTACCTTTTTTTTCTGACAATCTTTTTTTGTTTGTAAATCATCTGTGTATTGGTCAGTAAAAGTAGATGTGGTTTTATCCATAAGAACAGATCAAATATATGAAGAAAACACATCTGTCAAATTGCTGGTTTAATATTTTAAGCACCAATATGGGTGTTTTACTGAAGACTATTCTCCATTCCGAAGTTTACAAAACCAATTTGTAACTAGGTAAAGTGTAAATGTAAATTCACATTATTTCTTATTTTATCATTCCCACACTACATCCAATGTAGGTCGTTGGTGATGGACAGAGACTCAGACTCACAGAGGTATCACCATTTTGTGATGCTTGCATCTCCACATGGGGATCAGGAACAGATACAGTTGCATACACTGCAAACTTTCTACGTGCTGCAGGCTGGGACCACAGTAGAAGCTGGGGTTCAAATCTAGTTCAATCTAAAGGCCAAGGTGGTGGTTTTACATCCCTATGATCACAGAGTGTGGATAATCCACATCTGCTCTTACATGCTTCACACCAACAGTGGCATAATTAATTTCTGCATGGAGCTCATTGCTTGGAATTGTCATGGCTCCTGCAAAGAGACTGGGACAGGTTGAGAAGCGTGTAGATATTTGCGGTAGGTATGTGTCTCTCTCCATTCACCCTACACACCCTGCCTCACATGGGTAGGTGGTATCCTTCCATTCTTAGGCCATTCACAATCCTCGTGGGCACTGTAAAGATCAATTTTGTTTTAGGCCCAGCCTGAACAAGCCTGTGCCAGGCAACTATGCTTGGATTCATTTCCATACGTATTGATTATCCACACAAAGCACGAGCATTTACAGATTTGTATGCTTTGTTTCTATACCCTGTACCTAAACCCTGGGAATTTTAAAATAAAAAATTTAGTCATTGCTTTTATTTGCTGAAAAGCCAGTGTGGAAAAGCCAGTGTTTATTGCCTCACTCCCTGGGGTCCTTACTGTTGAGACAGATGTAGCAACTGGTCTTGCGGCTTAGTTAAGCCAGTTATTATTACAAACATTCAGGCTGGCAGCTCTCAACCCTTAAACTGCAGAATTATGAGTTAAAGGGTTTCTAAAGGGCAGGGCCAGGTTTTGATGTTTCTCACTCTGGCAGTGATAGATTCAAGACTAGGGAGACTCATTAAAATGGACCTTGTTTCTCCATCAGCTGTCAGTTCTCTTGCTTGCATGGCAAAGTCCAAAATCTCTTCTGGGCTTGGCTGGATTTCTAATGGATTGGGTTGCCCCAAAGGGAAGCCATGGTACATGGTTTTCATATGGCATTGGACGTCATCGATCATTCAAATCAATGCCATATATAGTAATCAACAACATTTGGGGATAGAATTATTTCTAGGAAAACTAGTTGAATGTCTTTATCATTATAAGCCACAAACATCTTGAAATTAATGCCCACTTCATTGCACTTCAGATTGGCTAACAGGCAT
>NW_006203687.1:1380536-1385720 GCF_000334495.1 Tupaia belangeri chinensis
GAAATATTTATTAGATCTAAATCTTAACTACAATCTAGTCAAGAAATGGAAAATAATGACCTAAATTTCCCCCCAAACTGTTCAAGTGTTATTGTTGTAGCAGCTGTTGTAGGAACATCTGTGTATCATCCATCTGTTTAGTAACAAATTTAATTTCTCTTTGTATTAAATTATTTTACATTGTTTTAGCAATGAGGTTATACCTATAATATAAAGAACTGTGTATTTTATTCTAGGAGTTGTTAGTAAAAGAGAGGAGATATTTTTCACACTCTTCAATATACAATTTTATTCCCCCTATTTCTGTTTCTTTCACATTATTTCTACAAAACTATGGATGCCTACTGTACTGGAGTGATTTCTGGGAGATACATATATATTAATATATAGCCTTATTCCCTGATTTCAAAGTTAATAGCTTATAGAAACATTAAACATAATACTTCCAGTATCTATTGGAGATGTTATTTCTAAATAGCATGCATACAGAAAAGACACCAAACAGAGAATAGTGAGGAGATCAAATGAAAGGATTAATATTGAGCTTTAGAAAACCTTTGTTTTTATGAAATCTCAGTTAAAACTGAATTTATTTGTTGATTATATACTCTTAAAGTATGACATGTTCAGTTAACCAAAATCTAAATTCAAACATTTGCCTTGACTCCATATTATTACATTAAAAACAGCAAATGTTAACAACTATAAAACTTATTAAATAAAAATTTAATATAAATTTATATTTTTAATGTTAAATAAAATATTTTAATATATAAAATTTATTAAATAAAAATGAAAATATTCACTTTACCTTCTATAGTGATGACTAGGAATATGACTAGAGAGAAAAGAATTGGCTCAATTAAATATTTTATTTGCTCAAAACCTTTTTTAAACACCAAAACAGCAGCAAAATAAAGTAAAAGCAAAACATTTATCTTATTAATATTTACTGGCAGATGCTGAATATTTTTACTTTTTATGGTCTAGGGTCCTTATTAGCCTTCTGCAGTTTGGAGCTGAAATAGAATTCTTTGCTGGTGTTTCACTTACATGTGAAGTAAAAATGATAGCAATTATTATTGAATGATTGTAGTTATTTCATAAAACAAAAGACCATTTCACTCTTGTTTATTTAGTGAGTATTCATGAACCTACCAAAGTGCTCTTCAAGGACCCTTATTCTTATCTTGAGTGAACACCCAGAACGATGGGAAAGAGCATATTATTTTTCAATTAAGTATAAGTTTTGTGATACAATTTGTGAAATAAGTACCTTTTAATGAAGGTGGCCCCGATCTGTGGTTTTTTAATGTAAGTTTTACCTTTTGAGATGGGAAATTGGTGCGCATTTTTTTCCCTTTGTGGAAGTACATTAGTTGCTATGGTAACCACTTCATTGGCAGAAACAGAATTTTCAAAGACTCACACATATAATTTTATATTAATTTAAGCATTGGATTGGAATTTATACCTTCATTGTTAGAAAAACAGGCAATCACCAAAAAATTGTTCCCTCGTTTGAAGTGGGGCAAAGGCCAGAGTAACCATTGTGTGTATATATTCACTTATCCAATGCAAAGGCCTAATTGGTACTTATACAAAGAAATTTTGCTTTAACTTCTGAAATTTTCTTCTTTATCTGGTTTACCAAATTTAAATTTCTTGGCTCTACTCTAATTTTTTTTTTTAACCTGCTAGACTTCAATATTGTCTTCTGATTTAAAATACAGCAATTTTATCCTTCTTTACACATAAAAAGAAAAAAAAAACAGTCTGGAATTAAAATATTTTGTTATTGGCCCCCTTTCCTTAGCTAATAGAATCAGATCCAATTTATTCTTCATGGCTGGGTTAGATATTCTACATTGCCAATGGCTGGTCCTCACTAGAGAACTAAAGAGTCATAACCTTCACTAAGCTCATGACAAGGAACAAGGAGGATTGTAAGTGGAATTATATTTTAGATTCAGCTTATAGCTAGGATAAACCAGAGGCATGCTAGATGTCAGGGGGTTTCAGAATGCAGATGGATCAGTAAAAAAATCCACTTCTCTCTCTCTCTCTCACAACTGGCAGATGGAGGGTAAAGTGATTGATAACAACCACATTGGAGCACGTAGCTTAGTGTGAGTGTCAAGTAGACCAGGAGCCCAGAACTGGTTACAATTACCTGTCCAGTTGCAGGAAAGGCCTAATGCCAGCTGTACCCCAAGCACGGAATAAGAGCAGTGGTGATGTATTTCCTATGGGGAGCGAGCATTCCAGATGGAAGGGACCAAAGCTGATGTAAGCACTTTGAGCCTGCTTTCCCCAATTCAGCAGTCAGGAAAGTCCCACCATCTCTCATGGCAGAGTAAATAAGTATATGGAGAGACCACTTGAAGAGGAATGTCAGGAGCTGTGTTCCTTTTTTTTTTTTTTTTTGGAGAGTTATTTTTTGCTATAGGGTGTGTGCACTCTCCAGACAGACAGAGAGAGAGACAGAGAGACAGAAAGCAAGAAATCACCCCCCAGGGGGAATGGCCACGCCACAATCCCTTCTCCTCCATTCTCCTCTCAGGATCTTGGGAAAGCACACACATGTGCCCAGCATGAGTTTTAAGCCACCAGGTTCGGGACGCAAACCGCGGTTGACTACATGGGAGTCCAGCGACATAGCCATTATGCTAACTGCTGGTCCCAGGAGCTGTGTTCCTTTTAACAGCAGTTACATATAAATAAATTCCAATCTTCGTAACTGATAGCTTTCAGCATGTTTGGCAGCTCTTTTTCCACCAGCATCTAAGGACTGACAACTTCCTTTAGGACTCTATTTCTGGTTCTTATCTGTCACCTCTCCACCTCTATCTTTTATCGTTGTGGACTGGGCTATTTACCCTACCTCACATTTCTTATGGTCTGTTTGCATGCCCAGTGGTCAGGTGGCCACTTGGAAGTTGGTCTCTCTCCTCTCTGGACTCTCTCCCAACTGATACCTACATCTAAAACTGCTTTGCCAAGTGCCTGGGGTAATTCTCTGAGTTCTCTGCTCTTCTCTTTGAAATGACAAGCACTTCTGTGGAGTCACTACCTAATGTCAATTAGTTAACCTTGAAAAAAAAATGATGTTAATAATGAAGTTAGTGGTGAGGAAGAAGAGGTTAGTTTCCATTGAACCCTCAATACCTATCATAAAACCTTTACTAGTATCTGATCGATGTGTCATTAAAAAATTCCATTCCATACAGTGATGGCCACAAAATTCTTACTCTTTGCAAGAAATGTACACTCACACTTCCTACTCTGCCAAATGACCTACTTCCTACTTTAAAGTTTAAAACCCTCTAATTTGAACTTTCTCAAACGTTGTCTTCTGTATTGTAGGCTCTTCTCCATTTAATCTTTTACCTTTAGTCTGGGAGTGGCATCTGTCTGCATGCCAGTGTGGCCCATTTCCTGTGTCTATCAGCTGCTGTTGCTGTCTTTGGGGGCACTTTTCTGTGGTAGCTCCTTTTCTCACTCTGAATAACGGTCTGTGCACTGGCTCTTCCTCAACAGCATGTAGTAATGGTTTGTGAGAAGTTAAATAAATAAATAAATAAATAGGGACCAGCAGTTAGCGTTATGGCTATGTCGCTAGACTCCCATGTCCACAGTTCGCGTCCTGGACCCAGTGGCTTAAAACTCACGCTGGGCGTGTGTGCGTGCATGCCCAAGATCCCAAGAGGAGAATAGAGGAGAAGGGACTGTGATGTGGTCATCCCCCCTGGGGGGTGATTTCTTGCTTTCTGTCTGTCTCTCTTTCTGGCGAGTACATGCGCCCTATAGCAAAAACCTCTCCAAAAATAAAATAAATAAATAAATAAAATAAACAAATTAATGTTCTTTGTTTACTCTTAAATATAGTATATACTAGGAAAAAAGAAATATGCCCTAGAGTTTTAGGGAATTTACATAGTAAGAGGATCTGATACTTTCTTTCCCTCCTATTCGATATCTTCTGCACACTGTGATTGTGGTCCGTAGTGACCTCATTGTAATGGCCTAACTTGTTCCTTTTGCAAGATACAATCACACATGGCACACAAAGACTGAAGAGAGACAGTTGTCCTAAGATTTTTGTGTCTTGAGTTCTTTACCCAGAACAGACCTGATGGCAATATGGTCTTTGGAACACCCTTGAAAATGCCCAGCACCAAGAAAACAGCACCATCCTTCAACGATGATATCATAACGACTTTTCCAAAAAGCCCCTTGATTCCTATCCCCAGACCCTCATGTTGTTACATTCCTAACTTGTGTCTAAAAGCCATGGTTGACCCTCAGTCATGGAGGTACTAATGTAAGGGACATAGACTCTACCACTGTCCCAGCTGATGTTTTCCACCATAAAGCCTTCCTCTAAGCAAACTTTCACTGTCTCAGATATTGGCTTATTGTCTGATGGGCAAGCATGCCTGTCTGTGCAATTGTCTAGCAACACCTACACACATGTTCAAACATGTTCAAATATTCTTAAAGTGTCCCCTAGATCCTTTTGTCTTTTCAAAATATCTCTTCTTGTTCACTGACAAATTCTGGAATATTATACTTGTCATCTCCATTTCTTTCTTTCTTTTATTTTTTATTTTTAGGGAGATTTTTGCTATAGAGCATGTGTGCTTGCTGGAGAGAGACAAAAAGTGAGAAATCACCCCCAGGGTGGATGGCCATACCACTATCCTTTCTCTATTCTCCTCTTGGGATTTTGGGCATGCATGCACATACACCTGTTATGAGTTTGTTTGTTTGTTTGTTTGTTTGTTTAGCTGCCAGGTCCAGGACTTGAACCATGATCAACTATGTGAAAGTCCAGTGACATAACTACTATGCCATCTACTGGTTCCGACTTCTTAACGATTTATTTGATCTCTGATTTTTGGAATTTGGACTTGTTTTAAACAACTTCACTGAAACATTTCTGATGACAGATGTTTTCCTGAGTGCCATTTTCAATAGTTTCATTCTTAATCTTCCTCCAGCCCTTGACCCTAAAGACTACCAGTGATTTAAACTTTGCCTTTTTCTGGGATTATGCTTTACTGTCTTCTTGTCACCTCCACAGGGAAAATTTCCTCCTATCTCAACCATTTTCTTTTTTACAAATTATATATATTTTTTTCTTCCATGAGCGAGAGACATAGGGAGAAAGAGAGAAAAAGC